>NW_020837985.1:7492200-7652181 GCF_003676395.1 Aethalodelphis obliquidens | reverse complement strand
CCGGCCGCCGCCCGCTTTCCGTTCCGAGAGCCGCGATCGGCCGGCTGAGGGGAGCCGGGGCGCGGGCGTCTGCGCTGCCGCCACCGCCGAGGAGCCGGCGCCGAGCCCGCGATGGAATAATGCCCAGCGGCCCGCCCGGTCCCGGTGAGTTGCGGGGCGCCTGGACGGGCTCGGCGGGGCCGCGCGGGGTCGCCCCGGGTCGTCGGCGCCCCCTGCCCGGCCCCCGCGCGGAGAGGCGCCGGCACGGGGCGCCGGGAGGGTCCCGGCTCTGTTCGCGGCCGGGTGCCCGGTGCGCGGGGAGGGCGCCGGCCGCGGGGTCCGCAGGGCCGGGCTCAGACGTCCAGGGGGGTCTGCGCCCCCGAGGCGCGGGGTGGGACGGGTGGCGCCGCCCCGGGGGTTTCGCGCGCCCTCCCGGAGAGGGGCCGGGGCCCCGCCGTTGCGGCGCCCTCCCGGCCGGAGGCGCGGGCGCCGGCCGTGGCATTGTCTCGGGCGCGGCGGAGGAAAGTTCCCCGCCGTTTCGGGAACGGCCGGCCAGGCCCCGCGGCCCCCGGCCCCGGCTGGGGCTCGGCGCTGCCAGGCAGGCCCCAGGCCACTTAATTTCAGCGAACGGAACTTGAGGAAAAAATTCCCACTCGGGGTTGGGGTTTGTTCACGGGAAGGTAGGGACGTGGCTTGTGTTTTTTTGCTTGTACCATTTGGAGACCTGCTGCATTTTCTGAGAGCGACATGAAGTTTCAAAGAAAAAAGAAACTCGCTGGCGTCTGGTGTTCTGCGGTTTCCTACATCCCGAGAGTTCTTCTCGGGCATTCCTAAAGCGGTTTCCTTCAATAATTTATTTTTCCACTAGAGCAGGGGGATGGAGAGCCAACTTCAGACCATCCTCAGCGTGACCTCAGCTTTACCTGCACTAATCAGAAAGAACAAGAACTTTCTTCTACTTTTTTACCCGTAGACTCGGTCAGTTTGTCTTAGCAGAATGGGTTCTGGGATGACAGCAGGGCATGGATTGCTGAGAAATGTTTGGGGATTGTAAAACATAATTCAATATTGAGGCCAGTTTTATCTATCAAACTTCAGCCCAAGGCCTTTCCGTTTTGCAGTTGGAGGAAGATGCAGGAAGAGAAGATGCAGGTCTTCTGGAAGCATCAAATCTTTGAGAATAGTTGTCGCAGTCCCTTCTTGTTATACAGCCGAGGCCTAGAGAGGTGAAGTGACTTACGTAAAGTCACGTGGCCAGGCTTCAGACTCCCCGTCCAGTGCTCATTTCACTAATGTCAGTTTATGGTCTGTCAGCCATGAAATGTTGGGAAATACCCCTTCCTGGCATTATAACCTTCATCGTTTCAGTGCCCTCTCTTGTTCTATCTTGTTTGTTATTGCTGCTGTTTTTTGAGATATGCAGTTATCTGAAACTGCATATTTTGAGACAGAGTTAAAAGAAAAAAATTCCCTAACCCCTACTGTTCAGTCACTAAATGGATTTGAAATATAAAATGGGTGGCTTCTTATACAGGAATGACTTTTCTCTATTCCCATTCTTCTGTAAAAAATAGAAACTCCCAGGTCCAAAAAAGGGCAGTATCTTAGCACATAATGTACCGTATGATGTTCTCTAGACATGATTTCCAGACCTCCTGTATCTTTTGAGCTAGGCAGCCCATCTATTTTTCTCCCTACGAGAGCTCCGAATGGCTGGTTTTTCATTTTTAGTATGTGATAACGTTGGAGACGAAGGACTTTTTCTAAAGCTTGCCATTTGGTGAAGGAAATTGAAATTCTCTCCACCTCCCCACTCCTCACCAGCCAGTGAGCCAGATTTTGCAAAATCAGTCGAAGGCTTGCAGGCCCCCAAATGAGTGTGTGCAGACAAATGGGACCCTCCCTCACCCTTCCTGAGGACCCGCCTCCCTGTGGGCCATCTCCATGCTGCACCCAGGTGGCTGAAGTCTAGAGGAAAGAAGGGAACCTGTATAACCTGGAACATTGTTGTTTCTGCATTTTCCCTCCAAGTTCTCAGTGGAATATGACTGGATCCTGTGGTCCCATTCTCATTTTCCCCTCCTGTGTTTCTTCTTCCCATTTCTTTCCCAGCCACTATATCTGCATGGGTTGGAGAACAGGTCTTTTCTATGGGATGCATGAATGATCCCCATGTAAGCAATAGTAACAGCGATCGCTAGCATTTATTGAGCACTTGCTATATGCCCTGGATATGTTACCTCCTGAGAAGTCCCAAGGAGGAGAGGGAGCTGCTTCCGGAACCTTGACCAGAAAGGACAGCACTTTTCAGATTCATCTGGAATTTGAGTCATTCTTTCATTTTTCTGTTGCACGTTTGCTAAGTGGCTCCCCTGTGGAAGGTGCCAGTTGTGCAAAGGAGAATAGGACCCTGTGTTCAAGGCCTTCCATTTCCAGCCTCATCTTTCAGTGTCAGCCTCGCACTTTTTCTCTTTCAATGAGTCAGTTCAGCAAACCTGTACTGAGCACCTGCTTCATGCTAAGCATTGTGTGAAGTCCTGGTGATACAACGATGAACAAGATAGGCCCGGTCCCACCCTCATGGGGCTGGCATTCCATTGGAGGAGCTGGGCAAAAATAAAGAAGCAGGTAACTTCTAACAAATGAAAGATTGTGATTCTTGTTATCAAGGAAGCACACACAAGGGATCCACCCGATGACCAAAGTGAAGTGGGGTGGGGTGTGTGTGTGGGAGTTCTAGTTTTGCCAGGAAAAGGCCTCTCTGAGGCTGAAGAATTGAGAAGAAGCAACTGGCCAGGCAGAGAGGTTGCAGGAGAGAGTGCGTTCCAGGCAGAAGGATTAGAATGTGCGAAGTCCTCTGTGCACAGAAGAGCTTAATGTGTTCCTGGGAGTGAGGGGAGTCGGGGCGGGATGGGGAAAATGGCACAGCGTGCAGTTTTAGAGGGAGGCAGGGGCAGATCACACCGTGCTGTGGGCAGTCCCCCCATCAAGTGCAAAGGGAAACTTGGATGAGTTTAGGCTCAGGAGTGGGGTCTGATTGGCATTTTTAGGAGATTACTTTTACTGCTTTTTTTTTTTTTTTTTTTTTGGCGGTACGCGGGCCTCTCACTGTTGTGGTCTCTCCCGTTGCGGAGCACAGGCTCCCGACGCGCAGGCTCAGCAGCCATGGCTCACGGGCCCAGCCGCTCCGCGGCATGTGGGATCTTCCCGGACTGGGGCACGAACCCGTGTCCCCTGCATCGGCAGGTGGACTCTCAACCACTGTGCCACCAGGTGCTTTTTTATAAGAGTGGATCACAGCGGGCCGAGAGTGGAAGCAGGGAGACCAGTTAGTAGGCCACTGCAGTAATAGGAAAGATGAGGGTGGCTTAGATCAGGGTGGAACCTCCATCAGTGCCAGTAGAGGTGGAGAGAAGTGAGTGCAACCTGTTTGGTTGGATCTTGATGAAATTTGGTGATGGATTTAATGAGGTTGGGGCAGGCAGAAGGACTCAAGGATGACTCTTGGGTTCTAGTTTGAACAGCTGGGTGTCATTTGGAGAGACAGGGAAGACTTTGGGGAAACGTGTGCCTGGAGACAGGTTCCACGGGGGCCGTTCTGAGCTTGAGATGTCTACGAGGCATCCAGGTGGAGATTTCAGGCAGACACGACTCTGGACCTCAGAGGAGACTTAGGGACGAGAGGCACCAACGTGGAAATTATCAGCCTGCAGCTGAGCTACCAAAATGCTTGCTGGGACGTGTCCTGCTGTTTCATCTCTCTGAGGGTCTGCTGTGTTCTTCCTCTTGCCTGGGACTTTGTTCCTCTCTCCTGGGCTACCTCCTGCTCATCCTGTAAAATATACCTGCGTCTTTAACTCCTTGAAGGTGCCTCTAGCTCCCTCTCCCACTCTCAGATCCCTGTGTTTACCGTCACCATAGTGTTCAATTGAAGTTACCTTTTTATAGTATCTTATATGAAAAGAAGTATGAAATTTTATATGAAATTTGTATGAAATTTTATAGTATGAAAAATTTGCTGCAGGGCCTGACATGTGGTAAGTGCTCAACAGATGTTAGCTGTCATCATCATCATCATTATTGATGGCAGTGATAGGCATATAAATAAAAATTACATTATATTAGGATCAGTCTAATGATAAATGATGTATTAGTTTCCTCTTGCTGCTGTAACAAATTCCCACAAACTTAGTGGCTTAAAACAACACAAATTTATTCTCTTTCAGTGCTGGAGGTCAGAAGTCTGAAATGAGTCTCACTGGGCTAACCTCAAGGTGTGCTCAGGACTCTGTTCCTTCTGGAGGTCTAGGGAACAATCTGTTTATTCCCTTGCTTCTTCCAGCTTCTAGAGGCCTCCTGCAGCCCTTGTCTCTTGACCCCTTCCTCTATCTTCAAAGTCAGCAGTGTTGGTCCTCGTCCTTCTCGTGCTGCCATCTCTCTGGTTCTTTCCTCTCTTCTGCTTTTAAGGACCCTTTTGATTACATCAGGCCACTGTATAATCTAGAATAATCTCCCAGTTTTAAGGTCAACTGATAAGTAACCTTAATTCCATCTTCAGCCTTAACTCCTCGTTGCTGTGTAACCCATGTAGCCGAACACGTTCACAGGTCCTGGGGGTTAGGACGTTGACATCTTTGCAGGCTGGTAGGGGAAGCCTGGTTATGGGGGTCTGGGGAGAGGCCGCTAACCCAGTGGGCGAGGGGAGGCCAGGGAAATCTTCCTGGAGGTAGCGGTACCCCGGTGGGAGTCGGTCTCTACTTGTAAACTCACTGCCCTCCCAAATGTTCATTCCCTCATTGAGGTTTATTCATTCCTTCATTCAAGCTCTGCTTGATGCCCGGCTTTCTGTGAGGAGTTGGAGTTGAGGGTTCATTTCTCTGTGCATCCTTCAGGCTGCAGGCCAGGTTGCTCGCTCGGCAACCCAGGACACTCACTTTTCTCACCCCACCTCAGGAATCAGTTAAACTCGTCAACCCATGATCACCCTCTCCCAGCCCACGTACCCCGTATCCACTCCCAGGAAGGGGTGGGGTCTGAGGGGGTCGGTCCTCTCTTTAAATGTCGGCTGTGGTTGATTTGCGGGCACAGTGTGAATCCCAACACATGTGCCTTTTGTACAGCTAAGACCTTGGGTCCCGAGCCACGGCTAGGGTCCCCAGCCTCAGCCAGCTCTGTCCCCAAAGCAGGCCACTGGCCACAATTGAGTTCAGGAGAAGGCGTGTGATTTGATCAGGACAAATCCATCTGAAGCATGAGGGGAGAAAAACAACCCCAGGGCCTGGCCTCCCGTGCTTTGTGGCAGGTGGCCCCACCTTCTGAGAATAAGGGAAACGCAGCACGATGTGATGTGTAGTCGCATCGCTGTGAGGGGGTGATCAAGACCAGCTTTGGAACGCCTCTCCGTTATTGGGAGAAGATGGGCTCCTGCCCCCAGATGCTCCCCAGAAACAGATGGCGTCCCGAGACCTTCAGCACTTTGGGGGGACCCCATCAGCTCTGCTGGCTACCCAAGCACCGGGTTGCAGAGACCGAGGTCCCTTGCTGCCTGGGCTTTCCCTGCCAGCCCCCATCCCTTGGAAATGCCACCAACTAGCTGGCCTTGTAATATTTTTGGCGTTTCCTCTTCCTCTACCTCTCTAAGTCAGGAAATGCGAAAGTGCACTGAGTTAGAAAACCAGAAAAGTGAGCAAGCAACGTCTTTCCAACGGAGGGGTCCCAGGTGGAGTCTGGGTAGACCTGGGATTGGAGAAGTGTGCCCGTCAGCACTTCCCCCAGATGCGGCAGGGGTTCCGGGGAACCAAGCCAGTCCCGGTCGTCATGGGCAGGACAGGAAGGAGAGAGGCAAGCCCGTGTGTGGTTTCTGGGCAATGGCTTGTCTGTCCCTCAACAGGGCTCACCATGAGTTTTTCCGGCAAGGCTTCTGCCTTTATAGAACCCTGCCTGTGTAATGATACTGGTGCCTGTTTCATTGTAGTTTCGCATTGAAATAATTATCCTTTTGAGTAGAAACACAGAGAGAGTGCTCCAGTGAAAGACTGTGATATATGCAGCTTGTCCTCAAATGGTTCAGAAAATAATTATATGTATTTTCTGAATACATAAAAATTATATGTGAGTGAGAAAAAAAGGAAAAAGCAAATGGAGTAAAATATTAACCACAGGTGAACGTGGGTAAAGGGATGTGTGTTCCTTGTACTATTCTTACTCTTGAAATTTCCCACGAAAAAGATTTTTGCAAATGGAAGCGGGAAGAAAAAAAGAGGGCTCAACATTCCATTGTGATTGTGACCTTGGTAGATGCAGGATGGCCCAGAGGAAGCCAGAAGATTCTGGGGTCTGCTACTGACCCGCCTTCCCTCCCATCCTCACACTTTCTGTACTGAACCGAAATAATGTAGGAAAAGCGTCCTGCACAAGGAGTCCAGAAATGGGAGCATCAGTTGCTGCTATGCTGTGTGGAAACGTGTTTGCTGCTATGGTTGCCTCCCCTTCAGACTGCGCGTCTTGAGGGGGAGGGGTGGGGGGTCTGGGTTACTCCTCTCCTCCCCTTGTGCCTCTCCTCCCTTGGGCACAAGCAAAGGGCAGGCACTGACTGGGCAGGGAGGGGCTGAATGAAGTCCATTGGCTTCTGGTGCCCAACTGTGTTGCCACATTTGTTGGATTTTCTCATCGTTGAGTTTTTATTTCTAATGACTCTCCATTTAACTTCTAGAAATTCTCTTTGGTTGTCTTTCAGATCATCCTGGCTTTTAATCCTTGGGTCTTCTTCTTGCGTGAGAATTTCTCATTCTTATTTCGTATCTTTGTTTTAAATACACTGACATTCTTTGTTCAGGCGGCCCTGTTATGTTAATACTTGAGGAACCACTTCTCCCATTTCCTGCATCTTCTGATTTGCGGGACATTGTGGCTCATACCCGGGGAGCAGAAGTGGCTTTACAGAGCGGTTTTGTCCTTCCTCCGAGGCTCCAAGAGTTTCCTGAGTCCTGGGCACGTTTCTGTGGTAGCTACTGGGCTCAAGACTTTTAACCCCAGTCCAGTGCTGTCTGTTTGGACCCTTCACCCATACTTAGGGCCTCAAAGTTTGCACAGAATCCTTTTTTTCCACCATCCAGACCCTGAGGCAGAACAAGCTTTCTTGCCGTTTCTCTGCATTGGAGAGAGGAGTAGTTCAGGCCCACTTTCAAAAGAGTCTAGGACCCCTTTGGGGTCCTGGCCTTGTAGAGGGATCTCAGCTCTCCTGTCCTGTAGGCACCAACTGGAAACCAGCCGGCTTAATACATTCAGTCTTCTTTTGCAGACGAGGAAAAGAAAGAACATTTACAAAAATGTAAAAATTGCCATTTTGAGAAAAGAAAATCAGAATCCTTATCAGAACACTAGCAATAAGAAGATGTGATTCAGATCCGCAAGCACTCGCTGAGCCCCTCCTGTGTGTTCACCCTGCAGAGCCGGGGTTGGGGGACAGGTATGAGCTGGGCCTTAAAATGCCTGTTCATCTTCTCAACCCCCAGTGCAGAGAAGACAGTAAGCATTTAGGAAGGAAAGAATTGTATGTACTGAAAAAGACAAATACTGATGCAGAAGACAGAATAAAATAATGGTAAAGAGCACTGAATTGAGACTCAGAAGTCCTGAGTTCTAGTCTGGAAATCGATATTGACTAGTTACGTGGCCTTTAGGAGCAGTCACTTACCCTCCTTTGGAACCGCCCTTCCTCACCTGTGTCAAGGTGGTGATAACTCTGTCCTGACCCTCCTCCCTGGCAGGTCGCAGTGAGATCATGAATGTGGAAGGGGGGAGCCACAGAGGGTGAGGGGTCTTTCTTCAAGGCGGAAGGGACCACGTATCCTTCAGCGACACCTTGTTTTGGAGACTCCCTCCACCTCGCCGCCTCACCACCGTGGGCACTGGGTTTTCCGGGGAAGAGCTGCAAGCATTTCAGGTCCTCAGAGCTTGTGTAGACTAAGGGCTTGGCGTCTGGGCAGTAGTTGGGCCCCGGGGTGGCTGAATGGCTCCTGTCTCATGTGATGTTCTTTCCCCTGGAAGTTCCACCCAGACCCCGCAAATGAGGGCTGAGCTGCAGCTGGGAACCCCTTCAGGATGGAGTTTGTGCGTCGCGTTGCCTTGGTGATCTTTGACCTGCTGTTCTCTGAGGCTGCTCCTCTGGACGGTGGAACTCGTGATCTCTCTGGGGTTTGTCCTTTGGCCAGATCACTCTTTCGTGCCTGAGTTGATGTGGTGGGTGTAGGTGGGAGCATTTGTCATGAAGCAACAGGAAAACCACTGGACTTGGAATCAATAACGATAGCTAATATTTATTGTATGTTCATACACGTTGAGCACTATTTTAAGCAGCTTTCCTACATGAGTTCATTAATCCTCATACTAACCCTATGAAACACGCACTCTTTTTCTCCCATTTTATGGAGGAGGAAACTGAGACACACACAGACTAACTAACTTTCCCAAGGTCATGTACCTCATAGGTGGCGAGATTTTAAGCAAGGAGTCTGTGTTCAGTGCCCACACTCTCGACTGTGATGCACTATTGCCTCTGAAGACTTGAATTTGAATTCCATGCCCTAATTCCTCATGTGGTCTTGGGGGAGTCTGGCCCTCACCTTTCTCTTAGCTTTTCTGAGCTGCTGCTTCTGTAAATGTTGAAAAAGCTTGCAGCCTTTTAAAAAAGGTGTTAAATAAAGCAATATATACAGAAAGTGGCCGAGTGCCAGGCACATAATCAGGTCTAAATAAAAGCGAGTAGGTTCCAAACGGGAGGAAAAAACAAATAACAAATTCAGTTTGAAGAGTCTCCCCTGCACAAACTTTTCCTGTATAGCCTGCTCTGTGCCGGGCACCTAGGATACAAAGGTGAAAACTCAAGGTCCGTGGGCTAGAATATCTTATAGTTGATTAGAAGAGAAAGATGTGAAACTGTTCATAATTTTGAACTGATGTCCGTCCTCACCACAGGAAAGTTATGCAGGAATAGCCATGAGTGTGCGGGGAAGGAAGAGTGATCCCAGTGGGGTGGTCAGAGGAAGGTTTGGGGAAGAGGTGCTCTATGAACTTACAGTCCAGGATGGGTAGGATCTCAGTACATGGAAAGAGTGGGTATCCAAGGCTGAGAGTAGCTGGCTCACAGTCTTTGTGATAGGAATGTGGTAGTTATTTTTTTTGGAGGCCTAAGGAGAACATTTGTTCAAGAAGGAAGGTAAAAACTCTCAGTTACTATACCATGGCATTCGGGGGTCTCTCACTGGAATGCAGGCATCCCTGCTATTTCCTATCCCTCCACTGTCACGGAACTCCTGATCCAGAAAAGCAAACTGTGGTGTTTATAGACCTTCCAGTAATAGCCTTTCGCCAGTTTCCTCTCCTAGGACAGTTACTTCCTCAGAACTAAAATAGAACCGCTGAAGGGTGGAGATGTGGGATATTTGCAGATTAGACTCTGTTTAACGGTGTACTTCAGAGGCGAGCGGGTGAGAAGTTGTAGAAGACACTGTTGTTTGCTTATCCAACACCCTTTCCCCTTCTGCTTTGCTGACAGAACATTGATCTTTAGAAGCCCACCTTCCAGGGCCTTTAAGGGAGGTCAGTCCCAGCCCCAGGGGTGAACCACAGTGGTCTTTTCCCCCTTGGAAGTCATTGGTGTAGGCATGGGCATGTGACACAGCTCTGGTTATAAAATATGCAGGGGAATTTGCTGGGAGGATGGGGAAATATTTTTCTCCATCTTAAAAGGAGACATTTTGAAAGAAACAGCCTCTCTTCTGCTATGGGACATAGTAGGGTTGACATGTGATACCCGGCACTGTGGCAACCATCTTGGGGTCATGAGGGGCCTTGCTTAGGGAGAACATGTTGAGTGTGTCTGAGCAGAAAGATGGAAGGAACAAGACACTGAATACCCTACCCTGAGACGACTTTGAGTTGACTCTTCTGTTATTGTAGCCCATACCCACCAAAATAATACTAATACTCAAGGGAATGCCCACCTCACATAACATCTAGATGATTCTGGGGCTACTATATGCTCCCCTAATCACCCTATGCTGAGCCCACCATCCTGTTTGAAACCACCACTAACTTGTACATGTTTATGCCTTTGCAGTCTTGCTATTTTTTCTACCCGGATTGCCCTTTCCCTATCTTCTCCACCAGCCAAAAATCCAACTTACTCTTTTTTTTTTTTTTTTTGTGGTACGCGGGCCTCTCACTGTTGTGGCCTCTCCCGTTGCGGAGCACAGGCTCCGGACGCGCAGGCTCAGCGACCATGGCTCACGGGCCCAGCCGCTCCGCGGCATGTGGCATCTTCCCGGACCGGGGCACGAACCCGTGTCCCCTGCATCGGCAGGCGGACTCTCAACCACTGCGCCACCAGGGAAGCCCAACTTACTCTTTTTTTTAAAAAATTTTATTGAGGTATAGTTGATTTACAACGTTGTGTTAATTTCTGCTGTACGGCAAAGTGATTCACTTATACATATTCTTTTTCATATTCTTTTCCATTATGGTTTATCACAGGATACTGAATAGAGTTGCCTGTGCTATACATTAGGATCTTGTTGTTTATCCATCCCATGTATAACAGTTTGCAACTGCTAACCCCAAATTCCGAGTCCTTCTCTCTGCGCACCTCCCCCCCCCCCCCCCTTGCCACCCACCCCCCCCCGCCCCCCCCCCCCCGCCCCCCCCCCCCCCCGGCAACCACAAGTCTGATCTCTACGTCTGTGAGTCTTTCTCTTTTGTAGATAGGTTCATTTGTGTCGTATTTTAGATTCCACATAAAAGTGATGTTGGGCTTCCCTGGTGGCGCAGTGGTTAAGAATCCGCCTGCCAATGCAGGGGACACGGGTTTGAGCCCTGGTCCGGGAAGATCCCACATGCCGTGGAGCAACTAAGCCCATGCGCCACAACTGCTGAGCCTGCGCTCTAGAGCCCATGAGCCACAACTACTGAGCCCATGCGTCGCATCTACTGAAGCACGCGTGCTCTAGAGCCTGTGCTCGCAACAAGAGAAGCCCGTGCACCACAATGAAGGGCAGCCCCCGCTCGCTGCAGCTAGAGAAAGCCTGCACGCAGCAACGAAGACCCAACACAGCCAAAAATAATAAATAAATTTTTTAAAAGTGACGTCATGTGTTATTTGTCTTTCTGACTTACTTTGCTTAGTATGATAATCTCTAGGTCCATCCATGTTGTGCATGGATGGTATTGTTTCATTCTTTTTTATGGCTGAGTAACAGTCCGTTGTATAAATGTACCACATCTTCTTTATCTGTTCATCTGTCCATGGACATTTAGGGTGTTTTCGTGCCTTGCCTGTTGTAAATAGTGCTGCTAGGAACATAGAGATGCGTGTATCTTTTCAAATTATAGTTTTGTCTGGATATATGCCCAGGCATGGGATTGCTGGACCATACAACTTACTCTTTAAAGAATGGCCCAAATGCACTTTCTCTGTGAAGCCCTTCCTGATCCTTCTCGTTGTAATCCATTATTTTAGTCTTTGAGCACCCATAACACCTGTTGCCCCTCCCGTGCTCCCTCCCCACCCACACCCTCATTCTTTATTATGTGCCAGCTGTGTGCCAGCTGTGGTGTTGTACACTGGCATTGTCCCTCCTGAATGCGGGCAGATGTGTGCAGCAGATTGTGAGCCAGTGTGGTTTGTGCGGTCCCAGGGAAACATAAGGTATCACCAGGTGCTTGTGAAGGGGCACCTGACCCCACTCTGCAGGGAGGGTCAGAGGAGACTTGCTACAGGGAGGAATCCTTGAGCTGAATCTTAAATAATGAATAGGAATTAGCCAGAAAAAGAGTGGAGGGAAGAGAAGGAAGTTCCAGGTGCAGGGAACCACCTCAGCAAGGAGGTAGATGGTGCAAATAGCACGGTTTGTGCTGGGAACCGAGTGACTCATCATCAGTGAACCTGATATTTCAGGTGGGATGCACTGAGGCCCGAGGGGAAGGCAGGAGCCACATCCTGAAGTTTGGACTTGATCTTGAGGCTGTTGAGCCACTGAAGGCTTAAGGCCGGGGAGTGATGTGACCCTTGCCCTTTAGGAAGATGATTCTGGGTGCCCTGGACCGAATGGACTAGGTGGGTGAGGACCAAGACTGGAGGCAGGGAGGCCATTCAGGATGCTCGTGTAGGAGTCTGGCAGTGTGTGCCCAGAAGCTGGAGAGGGAGAATGTATAGGCAGTAGCACTGGCCGCCTGGGGACTGAGCGGGGGAGGGGCAGTGGGGGGAGGGAGGGCCGTTGAGGACATGGAGCTTTCTGGCTTGTTTCCAAGGCTGAGTCATGTTTGTGTCCCTCAAGACCGCAGCCTCCTTGGGCTCCTGGTTCTGCTGTTGTCTGCATCCCTAAATGCTTGGTGCCAGGCTTCAGTGGAGGACGGATGAGGAAGGAGCATGTCTGTCCCTCTCTTCTCTCTTCTGTTCCCCTCCCGCAATTTCAGCTCTTCGGGTTTTGTTTTGGTGGAACGGGCAGTGCAGCCGTGATGTGGTTTTCCTGGTGTCCTGGCTTCCTAGGTCTGAGCCTTGAGAAGAGGGGAGACTTTCTTATTGCCTATGGCTCACTGCCTTTCTTTGTTACGCCTCCCCCAAACCAAACCGCTTCTGCGGAAGCCTGTCCCAGCATCTCCAGTCCAGCCCCGTCTGTGTGTCCTCAAGGTTCCTGCCTCAGGCCAGGCTTCCGCAGGATCTCCCCTGAGTCATCCAGCCCTTTCCCAACCCACTGCCCTGTCCTTAGTCCATCCTCCAAGCTGCTGCCAGGGGAGTTTCCTTGACTTCACTTTGGGGACACGCTTCTGCTTAGCAGGCTCTGGTCCCCTGCTCTGCTGCCTGGGCAGTCAGATGAGGAAGGAAGCAGCCTGGACTTTTCAGCTGCTCCGACCTAGGGGTCAGCCCAGCTCTCGCTTACTTGCTGTGTGCCCGGGAACAAGTCGTGTACTTTGCTGAACCTACGTTCAGCACACACCCCTACACACACACACCCCTACACACACCCCCACCACAACGCCTATACACACACACCCCTACACACCCACACCCTTATATACATACCTACCACAGTTCCTACACACACACACCCCTATGCACCCACACACCTAAACACACACCTACACAACCCCTACACACATATGGACCCCTACACATGTACCTATACACATACACACATCCTCCTACACACCCTCACCCCTACACACACAACTACACAACCCCATACACACACACGCACAGACACACACAGACTTTCTTTCTCCCCTGCATTCTTATTTCTCTCAGTGAGTCCTTAGTGCCCGCCCCACGGTAGACCATATGCTTAATTTGTGTTTGATGAATGAATTATTCCTTCATTCTCTTTTATCTTAGAGTTTGACTATCTCTTTTTTGATAAATTTGAGAAACTCTTTCATGTTGTCCTTTAAGGGCTGGAAGGAGCGGGGCCCTGGCGCTCAGGAGGAGCTCACATGGAGGAGGAAAGGAAGTCAGGACTGGAGCACAGGCTTCTGATTCCGCTCTTCCCATTGGCCACCCTGTGCCTCCTGGGTGATCAGGAGCCACCTGCTGGGGCAGGTTGTAGGGGCTCCAGGAGGTACCATCCTGAGAAAGGGTGGGGCCCCATGCACAGCTGTTACATACAACAGCAGATTCGAGGGTTGCATAAGCAGGGCTGCGTGAGCCAATCAGTGCAGGACACGTGTTTTTCTGAAAGAATCTTAATGGACATAGCATGTGTCTGTGTGGGGTGTTCCCATCCTGGAACAAGTTGAGAGTTGGTTGGGGTAAGCTGAGTTCAGTGATGATTTTTTTTTTTTTTTGAGCTCAGTTATCTCTTTATTAGGAAAGCACCAACACCACATTCTTGGAAATTACTGGAATTTTATTTGCCTCAGGCTTATGACTTGCAACCAAAGACATTGTACAAAGAAAGCAAAGATTAAGTACATTTTAGGGAGAAGGAGATGATACACGTTGGTAACATAGGTGATAATGTTGCTTAATTTTTTTTGCTCTTGATTAAAAAAAAAGTTTTGTTGAAATCGCTATTGAATATTGCAGTCTATGTAGTGTAACGGACTGATGATATTTTAAACTTCTTGTTTGAAAGAAGTAACTGCTGAACACTTGCAGGTGGGAATCCTGTTGGAGCTGAAACTAAGTCTGTGGAGGGTAATGCATCGTCAGAAACAAAGCTTCTGTGGTATAGACGATTGGCTGAGAGTTCGGATCCTGGATTTAGGCTGAATCCTAGCACAGCCCCTTAGTGGCTGAGCTTAGAACTTGCTGATCTTGGATCAAGTTCAGAGCCTCTCTGAGCCTCAGTTTTGCTACTTGTCAAATGCAGTGAATAAGACTTCCGTCTTACAGGCTTGTGGTGAGAACTCTATGTAGCAGTACATGGAGAGCAGTGAGAATGGTGCCTGGCACGTGGTAACTGGAAGTGGAAATGTGAGCTCTCCTGATGATGATGATTATTAGGGGTTAAATTATGTCCTCCAATAAAGCTGTGTTGAAGTCCTAACCCTGAGTACTTCAGAATGTGGCCTGATATAAAAATAAGGTGTCTACAGAGTTAGTCAAGTTAAAATGAGGTCATTAGGGTGGGCCCTAATCCGATATGACTGGAGTCCTTATAAAAAGGGGAAATTTATAGACAGAGACCGACACACAGAGAGAGAAGGTAATGTGAAGACACACTGGGAAAAGGCAGCCATGTGACTGGACAGTGTGTCTATAAGCCAAGGATTGCTGGCAACTACCATGGTCTAGGAAGAGGCAAGGGAGGATTCTCCCTAGAGGCATCAGAGAGAGCATGGCCCTGCCCACACCTTCATTTCAGAACTGTGAGAGAATAAATTTCTGTTGTTTTAAGCCACCTAGTTGTTGGTGCTTGTTATGGCAGCCCTAGCAAATGATGATGGTGATGGTAATGGTGATGGTGATGATGATGATGATGATGGTGTTGATGATGATGGTGATGATGATGGTGATGATGGTGTTGATGATGGTGATGATGATGATGGTGATGGTGATGATGATGGTGTTGATGGTGATGATGGTGATGATGATGGTGTTGATGGTGATGGTGATGATGATGGTGATGATGATGGTGATGATGATGGTGTTGATGATGATGATGGTGATGATGATGATGGTGATGATGGTGATGGTGATGATGATGGTGATGATGATGGTGATGATGATGGTGATGATGGTGGTGATGATGGTGATGATGATGGTGATGATGGTGATGATGATGGTGATGATGATGATGATGATGGTGATGATGACGATGGTAACGATGGTGATGGGAGTGATAAAGCATCTGGCCTGAATACTGACCAAAAAGATGGTCCCACGTGTCTGACTACAGATAGGCTTGTGGCATTAATTCAGCAAACAGTGGCATGGTTGTACCTTCCAATTCTGTATTCTAGTGGTGCCTCCAAATGGCACTTGTTGAGAACTTCCTTGGTGTTACACTAGGAGCAGGGGATTAGAGGGTGGTGCTCCTAGGCTAGAGGCTGAGACGGACGCTGAAGGAGTAGCTCCTCAGAGATCGAGGTGACGTTCCATCTGCTGCATTAATGTGTTGAGAAGGGGTCCCTAGAGGGGCCCTTTGGGGCCGAGGGCAGAGACTTGCCCAGCACAGGACTGTAGCCACGGCCAGTGCATACCAGGGGTTGGAGAAGCGTTGTTCGATGTGGTGGTTGTCTAGGGCTGGGGAAGCAGATGCAACTTGGGTGTGGAGGAGTGAGAGGGACAGGATTGGGAAGGAGGTTGGCCTTAATCCTGCAGCAGGAAGGTGAGATCCGTGGCTCTGTGCTTTGCGAAGCATCGGGGCTCACCTATTCCTCCCTCCTCTCTGACCTGTGTCCCGGCCTCCCTGTGCAGTGCATTGAAAGGAAGTTCAAAGAAGAAACACCAAGTTTAAAGGATGGAAGAGGTAACAGCCTGAGTCCTTCCGTGTTGTACAGACAGGGTGTTGCGGTAGAAAGAACGTAAACTTGAGCATGGGATGGTTCTGGGGCAGACTTCTGGGGGGGAACTCCTGCTCTGTCCTTTGCTTGAGACGCTTGGGCAACTTACATTCTCTAAGCCTTAGTTTCCCCACCTTTCCACTTGATCCACTGCAGGGTGGAGGTTACAGTGAGATCATGTAGGACAAGGGTGTGGCACCTGAGAGGCCCTGAATAAATGCCGGTTCTTCCCCACTTAACCTTGTTTACACCTGGGACTCTGAAAAAGGGCTTCATGCTATTTGTAAAACCCAGTAGTCAGAGGCAGAAAGAGAGAGTTGGCATCTGGAAAGGCCTGCACTTCATGGAGCAAATACATCATCACTAACAAGAGGGGCTGGGTCCCCCGGAGGAAGGGGTGAGACGGATGCCGGGGCTTCTGGAAGGCCTTGATAACTCTCATTGGCTGCAGTAACCCTGACATCCTCATTGCTCTCCAGTTACTTAAAATATCGCAGAAAAGCAGGTAAAACCTTCTTAGCCCTGGGTGGCTTAAAAATAGCCCCTGGGCACAGAACGGCCAAGCCGTTTTTCCCATGACCCCTTCAGATGACCTGCTGCCCCTTCGCCACCCACTCCTGCCCAGAGATGACTCCCATACATCCTCACCCAGCCACTCTGGCTACAAACCTGGGTATTTATTCTCACATATTTATTTGAGTTTCCACTGCATTCCAGCATTATGGTGGGTGGGGTGCTGGGCAACAGCAGTGAACACAACAGAGAAAAATCCTTGTCCTCATGGAGCTTACATTCCACTGGGGAGACATACAACAAACAAACATTTAATACGGATATGAGATGCTTAATGGAGAAAAGCTCACCAGAAAGGAGACTGGAGAGAGACAAGGGGGTGTGCACTGTCAGATGGGGTGCTCAAGGAAGCTCTCCTTGCTAAGGTGACGTGAGCAAAGACCCAAAGGAACTGAGGGAGTGAGCGTGAGGCACTCTGGCGTAAAATGTGTCCCAGACACAGGGAATAGCCATTGCAAAGGCCCTGGGGTAGCTGCACATGTGGCATGTTCAAGGAACCTCCAGGAGGCTAGGGTGGCTGGAGTGGGGTGAGTGATGGAGGCGTCACTGATGGGGGAAAAGGTGATGGGGTCCGGGTGCACGACCTTGGTGGGCACTTTGAGGACTTTTGTTTTTACTCTGAAAAGGAAAGGAATTTCTTGGAGGGTTTTGAGCAGACGAGTGATATGTTCTTGGCTCACTGTTTCACCAGGATCCTGCTGTCTGCTGTGTAGAGAACAGGTTGAAGGGCAGGGAGATGGTTGGGAGGCTGTGGCAGTAAGGAAGGTCAAGGTGGCTTTTGGACCAGAGTGGAAGGAATGGGGTGGTGGGATGCTTGGATTCTGGGTTTATGGATTTCCCTTCCATCACTCAGCTCATCCAAACCATCACCCAGCCCCGCTGGTTGTACCTCAGCCATCCCAAGGAGGTTGGGAGGACTTCAGAGGTGCTATTCAGCAAGTCCACTGCGCTCTGAGCTCCTTGAGGACAGGAATGCACCTTCCCTCTCAGATCTCCCGAGCACCAGCCTGGTGCCTGGCACAAATGGGGGCCATTTGTAATGTTTATTTTATTTTATTTATTTATTTTTTGCGATACGCGGGCCCCTCACTGTTGTAGCCTCTCCCGTTGCGGAGCACAGGCTCCGGACGCGCAGGCTCAGCGGCCATGGCTCACGGGCCCAGCCGCTCCGCGGCACGTGGGATCTTCCCAGACCGGGGCACGAACCCGAGTCCCCTGCATCGGCAGGCGGGCTCTCAACCACCGTGCCACCAGGGAAGCCCCTGTGATGTTTATTTTTTTTATTTTTTAAATGTTTCTTTTTTTGCCTTTTATACTTCTCAGTATACTTCTCATTTTAAATCTACTAACTTGTGAGTAATGTTCAGGTTACCTATATCATTTGCAGTTTGTGACAGTGTCAGGCAGGAATACTGGTTTTTCACTCCTGGTATAACTTTACATTGGGAGAAAAGACTTATTAAAGCAGTATCCCTGGCCTTTCTCTGCTCCTTTGCTGAGGATGGTGACTCATCGGTTGGTGAATCTGGGAAAAGAGATTTGCCCGTCTTTTTTTTTTCTTTTTCTTTTTGGCCATGCTGCGAGGCTTGTGGAATCTTAGTTCCCCAACCAGGGATTGAACCTGCGCCCTAGGCAGTGAAAGTGCCAAGTCCTAACCACTGGACCGCCAGGGAGTTCTCTGTAATGTTTATGATGTAGGCAATGAGCCTGTCATTCCCTGGTCCCTAAGGTAGGATGTGGAGCCACCTTGGGTGCTCCCAGTATCCCCCCCACGCTTACCCTTATCAAATGTGTCGCACTGATTCATCATTGTCGCTTCCCCATGGTCTCTGAGCTCCTAAGGCCAACACCGTTTTGTCCAGTGTCGTGAGCACAGTACAAAGCCCAGTGGCTGCCAGGTGCTCAGGAGGTGCTCCCTGTGAGGGAGTGAAGGCCCCTGGTCCCTTTCATCCCCTGTTCAGAGAGGGTGTGACAGGCTGTGTCAGTTTCCATCCCAGGAGAATGAAACTGCTGAAAGACTCCCAGCCTACGTGGTGGCCCTCGGGGCTTCTGACGGGAAAAGCAGACGCACAGAGGTGGAGAGGCCTGCTGTTTGAGTCGTCAGCACCCCGAGGGGCCCTTGGGCCGGGGAGTGGTCTCCAGCGCTTGTCTGCACGGCACACCGCGTGGACAGCTATGTCAGGAGGCCGGGGCACTTGTTGATGGGCCAGCGTCCTCCTGGGCTGGGAGACCCAGGCAGATTGGGACGGTGTAGCAAGAAGTTCTGGTTGGCTGGGTTTTGCCTGGATAGAGCAGAGAATTGGACAGCCCCGTGTGAGATCACTATGTATCTCCCACTTCCCAGGTCGCTCACGTTGATTCGTTTTGTTTTTTAACCTCAAGGCCTTTCACCATTTCCTTTTTATTAATTTTTAAAAATTATACTTTTGTAACAGCTTTATTGAGGTATAGTTCACATATTATACAATTCACCCGTTTAAAGGGCAGAATTCAATGATTTTTAGTATATTCACAGAGTTGTGCAACCCTGATTACGATCAATTTTAGAACATTTTCATCACCCTGGAAAGAACCCCATCCATACCTGTTAGCAGTCACTCCCCACTTCCCCCCCAGTCCATACTGAAGCCACTTTCTTTCTGTTTAGTTTATGACATACTGATATTTATTTATTAATTTATTTATTTTTGGCTGCGTCGGGTCTTCGTTGCTGTACAGAGGCTTTCTCTAGTTGCGGCTACTCTTCGTTGCGGTGTGCGGGCTTCTCACTGTGGTGGCTTCTCTTGTTGCAGAGCAGGGGCTCTAGGTGCACGGGCTTCAGTAGTTGTGGCTCACGGGCTCTGGAGCGCAGGCTCAGTAGTTGTGGCGCACGGACTTAGTTGCTCCGCAGCATGTGGGACCTTCCCAGACCAGGGATCGAACCCACGTCCCCTGCACTGGCAGGTGTATTCTTAACCACTGCGCCACCAGGGAAATCACCGCTTCATTCCTTTCTATGGCTGAAGAATATTCCAGTGTATGGCTAGACCACGTGTTGTTTATCCGTTCATCTGTTGATAGACATTTGGGTTGTCTCCACCTTCTGACTGTTGTGAGTAGTGCCCTTGTGAACACTCACATACAAGTGTTTGTTTGAAAACCTGTTTTCAGCTCTTCGGGATAGATACCCAGGGATGGCATTGATGAGTCATCTGCTAACTCTGTGTTTAATGTTTTGAGGACCTGCCGACTCTTCCAAAGTGTCTGGACCATTTTACATCTCCCCCAGCAACGTGTGAGGGTTCCAGTTCTCCACGCCCTCGCCAAGACTTACTTTATGCTTTTTGGTATTACAGCTGATTTGGCGGCTGTGATGTGGCATGTCATGGTGGTTTTGATTTGCATTTTTCTAGTGACTGAGGCCTTTGAGCATCTTTCCTGTGCTTGTGGGCCACATCAAGGGACCTTTAAGAAGGTGTGGCAGGTTTAGGGAAGCTCCAGCGACAGTGCGGGGGCCCCGGGCACATGGCCCTGGGGCTCCTGTGTCAGTGCCCAGTTTAGGGGTGGGGAGGGAACAGTTGCTAGAACCTGGAGACAGCGAGGGCACGAGGAGGGGCCCTGACCAGAGCTGAGGCGTGGGTTGAGGATGACAGCCAGTTCGCAGTGACCCCCAGACAGGGAGCAGGGGTGGGGGCCAGAGGGGGGCAGCAGGGAGGATGATACCTCACTCTCCCCCTCCTTCCTGTCTCCTGCTAGGGCTCCCTGTTGGCCAAAACCATCCTGCAGCCAGAGGGTAGGGGGCCCTTGCGTTATTAGCCCCTGGAGGCCAATTTGGGGCACAGAGAAGGGAATAGTGGAGCATGGGACACGTAGCACAGAATTAGTGTCTATTCCAGGAGCCCCGCTCCATTTTCCTGTAGTTCTTCAGGCCTGTCCTTCTTCACGTGTAGGCCTCTCTCTGAGACTGGTAGTGAGACAGGCCGCATCCACTTTGAGCACCTTTATTGTAACGTCCAGAGGAAGAGAGAAAACACCATTTCTTAAACCTCTTCTAGGAGATTGAGAAAGAGCTTTCCCAGAAACCTCCAATTTCAGGTCTCCTTGACCCAAGTTGGGTCACATGTCCTTTAGACTGATTACTGGCAAATTGCTGGGAGGGTTTTGGACCAGCTGGGCCCACACCCGGGAGCTGCAGGAACACATGCTTCCTGGGAGAAGGGCTAACCCGAATGAAGTCAGGAATGAGGAAGGGTGCTGGGTAGAACCCCACGGTGCCCTTCCCTGGGGATTCCTTGGAACATCTGGTAGACTAAAGCCCATGCTTTTTCCACTCCGCCATGTACCATGCCAGGGGCGAGACCGGAAGCCTGGACCAGGCCTCCTGGAGGGTTTACGCCCTCGCTGCTGAGTCACGCCGGGCAACGTGCCATCTCCAGCTGGTACCAACCGTCTCAGGCCTCCTCAGGGTAGGGTCTCCCAGCCCCTGTCATCCCTCCTCTGGTCCACATCCTTAGTAACGATTCCAGGGAGTGAGGCCCGACTCCACTCCATCAGAACCAGAGGCCCTGAGTTCAACCAGGAGTTCAGGAGATGGGTTTTTTTTTTGTAGATTTTACCACAAAGAACAAAATTTTTAAAACCCACCTGTTTTATGATTCCGTGTATATGAAATCTTCAGAATAGGCAAATCTGTAGAAACAGAAAGTTAGGCTGTTCTTTTGCCAGGAGTGGGTGGAGGTGGAACTGGCGGGGAATAACTGCTGATAGGTGCAGGGTTTCTTTTTGGGGCAAAATGAAAATGTTCTCAAATTGATTGTGGTGATGGTTGCCCAGCTCCGTGAATTATATTGAAACCACTGAACTGTATCCTTTAAATCGGTAAATTGTATGGTATGTGAATTATATCTCATCAAAGCTGTTACAGTAAAAAAGGACACAAAAGCTCGTTCTGCTGCTGTTCTTTTTTTTATTTTTGCGGACACAGGCCTCTCACTGTTGTGGCCTCTCCCATTGCGGAGCACAGCCTCCGGACGCGCAGGCTCAGTGGCCATGGCTCACGGGCCCAGCCGCTCCGCGGCATGCGGGATCTTCCCAGATCGGGGCACGAACCCACGTCCCCTGCATCGGCAGGCGGACTCTCAACCACTGCGCCACCAGGGAAGCCCTGTTCTTTTTGTTTTATTTAAAGTCTAAATTGATTGCTATTTTATTCCTTAAAATAAAAATTATCTCTGGCTTATACCATGTTTTCCTTTTCCTCTCTCCCTCCCCCTTCCTCCTTTTCTTTCTCCTTCTCTCTTTCTTTTCCCTACTTTCCTTTAGATAAGTACCCAGCTCCCCTTAGTCTTCGTAGGTCCTGTGGACTTGACCCAGCCCGTATACTCGTATGGACCCATGAGCGATACCCAGCTCGTGGAATGTTCCAGCCCCTGGCCACAGAGTTGAGTTCAAGGTTGCACACACAGTCAGAGTCAACCCTGAGACTTTTATTGGAACTACGGGGGAAGAGAGGCTTTCCTTCCTCAGGGATTGCTTGGGCTGTGACTGCACATAAACCTGAAGGCCAGTGGCCCCCTGGGGGAAGACCTGCCTGAAATACCCCTGTCACCCCTCCAGGAAGGCAGAACCAGCAGACAGAGACTAGGTCCTCTCTGACCATGTCCTTTGAGTGAATCTAGCCGTGCCCGAAGTTACATCCATCCCTGGATTTCTCAGTTTGGTCAGCCCATAATCTCCACCCTCCTCTTTTTTTTTTTTAAAGCCAGTAGTTGGGTTTTCTGCCTCGCGAAATTGGCTTCTGCAAATGTGGGCCCTCCAGGCTTAAATGATTCAGAGGCCCCCTTTCCACCATAATCCCAGTGCCGTGAGAGGGAACTGGGCTTTCCGCCCTATCTCTTGTATCAGAGCAAGCCAGGAGAACCACTTCCACAGAGGAAGCAGCCTGACGCTGGAACGTCCTGACCCAGCACATGGAGTCCTTTGTAAGGGCCCCGGATGGTATCTGGGGACCGCCCAGCAGCCTGTCGTGCCCACAAGAATTGGCCTGCGTTCCCCTGTTGCAGGCCTGCCTGTCTGTGTGTGTGCGTGCAGCTGGACATAGATGTGTACTGGAGCATGGCCTTTGTACATGGCATGGGGTCCCCTCTTTTCTTCTTTCCTTTTTTGATTATATATTGTAAACCACGTGAGTCACACGCATTCAAGATTTTATGTGTTTATAACAAGGGGGAAGGGTACCCACGTCAGCTCAGGCTGCCATGTTGCCAGAGCGAGAAGTGTCTGATGTTCTTCCTGCTCTGTCTCCCTGGTTTCCAGCAAACACAGCAGTTGTGAGACCCGGGCGTTATCCTCAGTTTTCCCCTGTGGCACCTGAGGCTCTGAGGATCCAATGGACTTTCCATCAGATGGTTTGTCTCCAAAGCAAATAGAAGAGGCCAGATCTCCTGCTGCTCTGGGGCACGAATATTCCCACCTCAGACTCAGTTCCTTGTGGTTCTTTGTCATTTAAGGGAAATAGAGTTGGGGAAGGTGAGAAGGCTTGATTCTAAGAGAAGTTTGGTTCATACCAGGCTCCAGAAGATGATGCTTAGGGTGACCTACATTTGAGACAGTCGCAAAGCAAGAGGCTTGCAGGACTCCATGGCACTGTTTAGCTGGTGTTGACCGGTTGGCAACTGGACTCTGATGGGAAATGAAAGGGTGCCCGAAAGTCTTGGTATGAGGGTGTTTGTTTAGGTGGTCATTCGTTCATTCATTCAACGAACGTTTTCTGAGCCAGGCAGTGTGCTAGCCACAGGGTCCTCTGGTTCCCCCAAAGGCTTCTCCGGAAGAATGGGGATGGGGTGTGGGGTTGCTTTGTTAACAACTCTGTTGTGCCTGCCTCGGTGATATTCCCAGGGCGTTCCAATCTGGTGAGCATCCTGGATTCGGTGACTCCGGTGGCAGTGACATGAGTGGTGCAGGGAGTGGACTCAAGCCTGCAGTGAGTCAGCTGCATCTAGGCGTAGCATCCTGCCTGTGTCGCCTTGTCACCTTGGAGACAAACAGCTGTGAAACAGAGAAGATTTAAATCCTCAGTAGAAGAAAAGAGTCTTGACTCTGGAGAAATTTCATTTTGAAAAGAAGTCTTGTAGACATGGGTTGATTCTTCTGGGTTTACAGGCAGTAAAATTCCTAAGAAGCAGAGATGAATTTTCAGAAAGAAGTTTGAGGATTGGGGTTGCCCCAACAGTGGTGTCATGAGGCTTCCTCAGGGTAGGGCTGGAAGGTAGTTTCTTCTCGAGCTTCCTGTTCTGGAGGTAGTGAACTGGGAAAGCTGGTTTAGGTCATGTGAATATTGCCCTGTAGCTTAAAAGGAACCCCCAATTTCTCATTTTGACAACTCATACAGAAGTCTTTCTGATGTTTCCCTTGTTTGTTTTACTCTCATTATGATCATGTATTTGGTCAACAGGTGTTAACTGAGCACCTGTGAAGCATGTTGCATCATCATGTCACATGACTTTATTATAGTGTTGCGTCTTAAACACAGATCACCTCTGCTTTCAGGAATGAGATGAAACCAATGAGTCAGGCCCCTCTCTACAGCCACACCTGCTCTTCCTTTTCTCTGCCAGTCTGTCTTCTTTCTCTTGCAAAGCCATCTTCTTCCAGGAAGCCTTCCTTGATTGAAACTGTCCCTCTGTCACCATTCAGCAAATATTGCTTTGTGCCCACTGCACGTCAGCCTCCTGGCCAGGGGTTTGGGGGTCAAGATCAGAGATTTAGAGGAGAGTAAGTCATGGTTCTTGTCCCGGAGGAATTTCTGATACCGAGCATGGTCATGGGAGCAATGTTAGTTTTTGTATGGGGAGGGTTCCAGTATGTTCCTGCAGTTGTATCAGTGTGGCATTTTGCCCTTATTTCCTATTCTTGGGTATACTTAATGAGATTGTAAGTTAGCTGAGGGAAAGTGTCAGCCCATCAAAAAGTACTGTGTTATTATGCTATGTCTATTATTCATTCAACAGATATATCATTCGTTTACTCTCGTTTACTCTTCAACTATGTATCCAGTCCTAGAAATTGGAACCCTTTTGCACTATTGGTGGGATTGTTAGATGGTGCAACCTCTGTGGAAAACAGTGTGGTGGTTCTTCAAAAATTAAAAATAGAATTAGCATATGATCCAGCAAATCCACCTCTGGGTATATATCCAAAAGAATTGGGGTCTCAAAGAGATACTCAAACATCCATGTTCATGGCAGCCTTGTTGATGGTAGGCAAGAGGTGGGAGCGACCCGAATGTCCATCAGTGGATGAATGGATAAACAGAATGTCATATGTACATATCATGGAACAGTATCTAGCCTTAAAAAGGAAGGAGGGACTTCCTTGGTGGCGCAGTGGTTAAGAATCCGCCTGCCAGTGCAGGGGACACGGGTTCAGGGCCTGGTCCAGGAAGATCCCACATTGCCGCGGAGCAACTAAGCCCGTGTGCCACAACACTGAGCCACTGAGCCTGTGCTGTAGAGCCCGCGAGCCACAACTACTGAGCCCACATGCCACAACTACTGAAGTCCGCGTGCCTAGAGCCCGTGCTCCACAGCAAGAGAAGCCACCGCAATGAGAAGCCCACACACCGCAACCAAGGGTAGCCCCTGCTCGCCGCAGTTAGAGAAAGCCTGCGCGCAGCAACGAAGACCCAATGCAGCCAAAAATAAATTTATTTAAAAAAAAAAAAAGGAAGGAAGTTCTGATACATGCTACAACATGGATGAACCTTGAGGACATCATGCTAAGTGAAATAAGCCAGTCGCAAAAAGACAAATACTGTATGATTCCATTTATGTGCAGTATCTAAAGTAGTCAAATTCATAGAAATAAAAAGTAGAATGGTGGTTGCCCGGGGCTGGGGGGAGGAGGTATGGGGAGTTGTTGTTTAATGGGTGTAGAGTTTCAGTTTTACAAGATGAAATAGTTCTGGAGATCTCCTGTTATAACAATGTGAATATACTTAACACTACTGGACTGTACACTTTAAAATGGTTAAGGTGGTAAATTCTGTGTTATGTGTTTTAACCACACAGAACTTAAAAAAAATATATGTATCTGGTCCTTTAGAACAGACATGTTCAAAGTACTGAGAATTTTCTGGTTTACAAACCAGACAGGGTTCCTCACCTCATGGACTTAACCTCTGCAGTGAGCACCGACTACATGCCAGGAATTATACAACCACCCCCAGAGTTAGCTACTAACCATCCCACTCCCGCAGATGGGGAAGTGGAAACAGAGGTGAAACAACTTGGCCAGATCCCCAGAACAAAAAGCATATCCAGGGGTGGGAGGCCTGAGAATCTGGAGCGGGAGGCCAGCCTGGCCGAGGTTGCAGGAATTCAGACACACTGGGCAGAGCCTGGCTCAGCGTGCTGGCACAGGGTGCCTGGGAGCACGGCTTAGCAGGCTGGACATTGTGACAGAAGTATCAGCGCTGGGTCTTAGACGTGGCAGAGGGGACAGCAAACATTTTTCCAGTGAAAGCTCTTTCTTAGCCTGTGGCTTAGAACTTGCCACTCTGTGTTCTCTGAAGCCCCTCTTCCTGTCTTTTCTGTCTGGTATCCCCTGTTCCTCCCTCAAAACCTGAAGCTGCTTCCACCTCCCTCGTGAAGCCACTCTATGTTCCATATTCTGTACTGATTCTAAACTTCATGCCAACGTTCATGTTTGCACTATTGATTTCCCTTTCTGCCTTACATTGGAGGAAGGTGCCCAACTTAAATATGGCATCTGTTGAACTGTTGTAGGAATGGATGGATGGATGGATGGATGGATGACTCTGTCAAAAGAGAGGATAGAGGCATATATTTATTTCATAGTTGTACAATATATTGGGCAGCATAATTAGATCTTGTTATCTGTGAACTAACAAGTGGGGAATTCCCTCCCTTTATTTATCAGCAGTGCAAATATGGATGGATTCCAAGCCTAAGTTTTATGAGCTTCAGGTAGATGGGAAATTGTGGGGTGAACCCTCACGCAGGGGCAGGTGTGCTTTGATGGATTCTTTGAGTGCTCTGAACGAGATGGTTTAGACTTCTCATTTCTCAAATTCACAGCCTTCTAAGGACTGCTCTGGGCTTTTAGTAGAAGAGATGTGAACATTCCTTAGATATACTTTATTTCCTTTGATTCTGAGACGCCTTTGATTGCAACATGCATTCTTGACATCATCACAGCGTTGGAGGAGAAAACAGAAGCTCTGCCACATTACATTTCATTGATGGGAAGACACACTGTGTTCCAGAAACAGTAAAATGTGAAATAGGGCTGTCCACGAAATGCAAGGAATAATGTGATTCCAAAGAGTGTTGTCATATTAGGTTGCCTGGGTGAGTTCATGCTGATTGGACCTACTCCAGGGAGTTAGGAGTGAGCTTGAATGGCAAGGCTGGTCTTGCTGGCTTGTCGTAGGTCTTTTTTTAGTTCTAGCACTAGGAGAAAAATCCATACAGTAGAGACCTCTCTCCGGAGGCTGCCCCTGCTTTGAAAGGTTGGTGGGATTTGAAGGAAAGAAGTCTTTTGGAGCCAGACAGATCCAGGTTCCACTTCCTAGCTGTGAAAACCCTAGCGAGATGCTCATTCTGTCTTAGCCTCAGTTTTCTTCTCTGTAGAATGGAACAATAATTATACCTGTCTCTTAGAGTTGTTTTGAAGATTAAAGAAGTTATTGCTTGTTTAGTGCCTGATACACATAGGAAGCATGCAATGTACGCTAGCTGTACAATTATTTTTTCAATTATTATTTAACCTATCAGAGCTGTTGCCTCTTCTGTAAGGTGGGAATCATAATAACAGCTGTGCTGTCACTCTGAGGGGCTGGGTGAAGAGTTAGCGCAATCAAAGGTGGCAAAGTGCCTGGTGCCCACACAGGCTCTGCGTGGTGCCTAGTGGGCACTTGGCAGTAGGGGCTTCCTTCTAGGGGGGTGAACACCTTTCCACGCAAAACCCTTTCTATCCTGATTCCCTTTTCCTTGGGCAGGGTGGAGGCCAGGCCATGGTCGTAGCCTCCCTGCCTGTCCCTGGGGCAGTGGCCCGTGGACCACAGGATGACCAGCTCCAGGAACCATGTATATGGTGCTGGCCTTGCTGAGAAGCTACCAAGTCGGGACCCTGGGCTGCTGACGTCCTTTCTAGTTGTGGGTTGTCACTGGTGGGGCACTTGTCCATCACACATGTGCTGTGCGTTAGCACTTCTCTTGTACTTGTATGACGGCCGCATCTGGGAGTATCAGTTCTCTGGCGCTTCTAACTTGCCCCTTAGTGGCCGAGAGCAAGCTCTCAGGCAGGAAGTCTCAGAGATTGCTTGCAGTAGGATGCACTTGGACTTTAATGGACTCGTCAGCATCAAGGCGATGTGCGGGGGCACCATCATTGTCTGCTGCCGTCTGAATATTCCAGAAGAAGACACAGACTCACAGAAGTGAAGCTCATGGCCCAGGATCACACAGCAATTAGGGGGAAGAACCAGTGCTGGAACAGAAGTCTTCCCGCTGCAAACAGTGTCTTCTTTCCAGAGCTTGGGAAATTCCCCCAACACCGGACTGCCCGATGCTCCTTCTGTTACGCGGGGAGCACGGGGGCTCTGGCTCGCTGTGCCTGCTGACGGTGAACACGCGATTGTTTGCAAGGACCTGGATCGTGCTGTTAGAACAGTTGGTAGCACAACAAACCCTAGGTACCTGCAGGTTTCACACTTGCAGTTCCTCTCAGGGGACCCCAAAGGAAATGTGTCAGTTCTGAGGTGCCGCCGACTGAGTTGATCCTGCTTCCATGGGCTTGCGGAGCAGGCAGTGTGGCCAGTGAGCGAGCCTGGCTGGCCCCCCAGCACAGCAGCTCTCAGGTTCCTACTTGCTTGTTCTCTTCTCGGCTCACTGAGACTTGCTGGCACTCACTACATGATTCTCAGGATGCAACTTTTTAAGAAGCTGAGGATTTATTATTCACCTTCAGTACGTAGGTTCGTACGGCACCTGGCACTTTTTCTCGTTATCCGTGAGGTTATTTGGTTAAGGTCTGATTCTCTTAAACACGGGCTCTAAGCAGAGACCAGGTCCATTTTACTAACCATTATTATATCCTTGACAGTTAGCTTAAGAAACATTTTTTCGATAAATGAATGAATGAATGGATGCATTTTTCCAACAGATGCTTCTCATGTATGGGAAGCTGTAGCCAATGGGACATAGCATGCAGTAGGCACTTACGAGATGTTTGTGAGGCAGGTCCAATAATGTGTTCACACCCAGGTGAGATCACTTATGAGAGTTCATCCTGTCGTCTCTGTACCTGTCCCCCTACCCCCACCAGACTACGGTCTCAAGCTACCCAGCTTTGCCTTTGCATTGTGACCCAGTGTGCAGTCCACTCAGGAAACAGGATGTAAGACATGGTTACAGTCATCATGAGTTTATAATCCAGCCAGACAGTGGTTCTGGTCTTTTGGATCGTGGGTCCTTTGCTCTGACCTCTTTGGAGAGGAGAGACCCCAAACCATCTTTGACTGTTATTCTATCCAGCGAGTGAGGCAGGGGATGGTCCGGGCGGAAGTTCAGCAGTGACGTCATTGTTAGGTAGAGCACCTCAACCGTCCTTGGCTTTCTTGGGGCAGGCTTCTGCAGAGTCTTGTCTGCTTCCTGCTATAGCATACCTTCATTATAACCCTGGGCAGATGGAGGCAGTAGGAACAGCCCATCCCAAGCACTTGCTGGTGGGCAGGGGAACACGGCGAGAGTCCAGACTTACCTGGTCAAAGGCCACAGGTGAATAACTTGGGGCTTCTCAGGGCAGGTAGGGAGGCAGGGCTCATTGCTTGCTAGTGGATATAGAAACTGAGAGACCTAGTGATTGGTACGAAATCCCCATGACCAACTCTGGTGGACTCTGCGTTCACCATTCAAGAATTGCCGCAGGAGAGGAGGTTTGACTTACCTGTTTGAAACAATCAGAAGATAATATATCAACAGAGGAATGGATAAAGAAGAGGTAGTACATATAAACTGTGGAATGTTACTCAGCCATAAAAAAACAAAATAGGGACTTCCCTGGTAGCGCAGTGGTTAAGAATCTGACTGCCAATGCAGGGGACAAGGGTTCTATCCCTGGTCCGGGAAGATCCCACAAGCTGTGGAGCAGCTAAGCCCGTGGGCCACAACTACTGAAGCCCACGTGCCTAGAGCCCATGCTTCGCAACAAGAGAAGCCACCGCAGTGAGAAGCCCGTGCACTGCAACGAAGAGTAGCCCCTGCTCGCTGCAACTAGAGAAAGCCCGTGTGCAGCAACGAAGACCCAGTGCAGCTAAAAATAAATAAATAAATTTTTAAAAAGAACAAAATAATGCCATTTGCAGCAACATGGATGGACCTAGAGATTGTCATACTGAGTGAAGTAAGTCAGAAACAGAAAGACAAATATCATATGATGTCACTTATATGTGGAATCTAAAAAAAGGGTACAAATGAACTTATCTAAAAAATAGAAATAGAGTCACAGATGTAGAAAACAAACTTATGGTTACCGGGAGTAAGGTGGGAGGGAGGGACAAATTGGGAGATTGGGATTGACATATACACACTACTATATATGAAATAGATAACTAATATGGACCTACTGTATAGCACAGGGAACTCTGCTCAATACTCTGTAATGGCCTATATGGGAAAAGAACCTAAAAAAGAGTGGATATATGTATAACTGATTCACTTTGCCATACACCTGGAACTAACACAGCATAGTAAATCAACTATACTCCAATAAAAATTAAAAAAAAATAGTACAAATTGGGATGTATTCAGTCAGAATTCATACTGCCTTACCTCGCATAGTAAGTAAAGCTCTGAGCTTTGAAGCCAAGCTGTCCCAAGTTTGAATCCAGAGTCTGCCTCCACCAAGTAGCCGTGTGACCAAATGGTGCATCATTTTTGTGGGCCTCGGTTTTCTTATCTGTAAAATGCACACAATCACAATTCCTTGCAGGGTTGTGTTGAGGATTGAATGCGTTAATGAATGTATTATACGTAGGATGAGTCTGGTACCTAGAAAGTGATCAGTAGGGGGCACTATTATTATTATTGTTGCTATTGTTATTTGTGCTGTAGGAGTTCAGAAATGGACAGGTTGTTGGGCTGGGAAAGTTGGAGAAGTCTTTTTTAAAAAAAAATTTTTTTTATTGGAATATAGTTGATTTACAATGTTATGTTAGTTTCAGGTGTACAACATAGTGAATCAGTTATACATATACATATATCCACTCTTTTTAAGATTCTTTTCCCATATAACCATTACAGAGTATTGAGTAGAGTTCCCTGTGCTATACAGTAGGTCATTATTAGTTATCTATTTTATATATAGTAGTGTGTATATATCAATCCCAATTTATCCCTCCCCCGCCCTTACCCCTTGGAAACCGTAAGTTTGTTTTTTACATCTGTGACTCTATTTCTATTTTGTAGGTAAGTTTATTTGTACCGTTTTTTAAGATTTTGCTTATAAACGATATAGTATGGTATTTGTCTTCCTCTGTCTGACTTACTTCACTCAGCATGACAGTCTCTAGGTCCATTCATGTTGCTGCAAATTGCATTATTTCATTTTTTTCTTTTTTATGGCTGAGTAATATTCCATTGTATATGTACCACATCTTCTTTATCCATTCCTCTGTTGATGGACATTTAGGTTGCTTCCATGTCCTGGCTATTGTAAATAGTGCTGCAATGAACATTGGGTGCATGTGTCTTTTTGAATTATGGTTTTCTCCGGATATATGCCCAGGAGTGGGATTGCTAGGTCAGATTGTAGCTCTTTTTTTAGTTTTTTAAGGGACCTCCATACTGTTCTCCATAGTGGTTGTACCAATTTACATTCCCACCAACAGTGTAAGAGGGTTCACTTTTCTGGAGAAAGCTTCTTGAAAGAGAAAGCACTTCGAGTGGGGCTAGACAAGCTAAGCTTCTAGTAGACAAGAGGAAGGTTTGCCGAAATATGTATTCAGGGTTTTTTCTTTAGGTCTTTGGTTTTCTAACTACAGCTTCTACAGAACAGGAAAGAATCACATCAGTAAATAGGAAAAGTATTTGCTGTGATGTTATGGGAACAAAGAAAACTGTCCAAGCTGTAGCCAGCTGCTGGTGACTCAAGAGTTCATAACATCCTCTATAAAAGGATACGAATCCCAGCATCCGTGAAGTCACTTCTGTTGAATAAAACTCAACACCTATTTGGTGACTGGCAATAAAGAAGGGCTGATGTACTAAATGATTTATGTCCCTGTTCTTGCATGCCACACAGGAATTGCTTTCTGGAATGACATACCGTAAGTCACAGAATAGAATTTCAATGGAAAAAGCAGAAACATGGGTGGATAAAAATTGCGGTGTTTGATGATAATGAGTTCTGGTTCACTCTAGCAGGTACTTGCTTTAAATCTTCCATCACTGGTGGCAGGGGGAAATGAGAGGTTATAGAGAAGAGCAAGGGGGTTGGTAGCGCACGTTCACTCCTCTGATGTGTATTTATTGAACGTCTAGTTATAGATGATGTGTGTTCCCTGCCCGTATCTTTGAGCCCACCCTGGAAGGCACTGTAGGTGGTGCCTGTTCCCAGGGAGGGCTTCCTGCATCTCTGTCTGAGGCCATACCCTGGCTGTGCGTGGCCAGTGAGGCATGGGAGTGGGTACATAAATGCCCCAGCTTCCTTACCCTAGGGTGGCAATTCGAAGGTGTGTTCCCATCTCTCAGAGGATCCCCACTGGGGTTGTGCCCCAGGTGCCTAAGTGGTAACCTGCATGACCTCATGACAAGTTCCCTAACCTCTGAGTTTCAGGTTCTTGTAGGGTGGTTGTGTGGATTAAACAAGACAATAGTGTTACTACCACCATTACTAGTTACTGTTTTGCTCAGTGCTTGAACTACATTATCTCACTAATTCTTAGTGACTGTATGAGGTAGGTACTTTATCCCAATTTTAAAGGTGATGAAACTGAAGTATGAAAGGATAAATAACTCACCAAAGAGCCATAACCTGAGTTCTAACCCAGATGCGTTTGTTCTAAGGAGACAACTTTTAATTATAAGCCAAACTGTTAGAGTACAAGGTCTAGCAAGGAAGCTGCTATTACTATTATTAGCAAGTGCCCAGCATACAGTTGGTGCTCCTTTTATTTGTGCAGTTAAAAAAATAATGAATGTCAATAAAAAAAGAAAAGAAAGAAAGAAAAAAAACCCAAAAAGTGAGCACCAGGCCTTGAATGGAGGCAGAATTCTAGATCAATAAATATTTGTGATTAAATGAAAAAAACAAAACAAAACAAATGGGAATTCCCTGGCAGTCCAGTGGTTAGGACTCGGCGCTTTCACAGCCTGGGCCTCAGGTTCAATTCCTGGTCAGGGAACTAAGATCCCATAAGCTGTGAGGTGCCGCCAAAAAAAAAAAGGAATGAATGAATGAATGTTAGTTCCTCGAGATTATAAACGTTCTTTGTTGTTGGCTCTGTCTTCCCTGCATATGATAAGTCCAAGACAAATATTCCTTGAATTAATGATTGAATGAATGAATGCAAAGTGGAATTTTTTCTTTTAAGTTACTGGTAGTTCCCTGGTTCTAAGAAAATCATGTTAATTGAAATGCATTATTTATTTAACTCTTACAAGAACCGGTTCCAGAAAGGAAATAGATTTAAAATCCTAACAATATTTATCTGTAGGGGTTGGGATACTAAAATATTTTATTTTCATACCTTACTGTTTTTCGTGATGGACCTGGATTACTTTCATAACTGGAAAGCAAGAATCTCTGTTTGAAAAACAAAAATCAGTTTCAAAGCATAAATGGTTTCAAAGCAGTGTGGGTACAGCACTGACATGTACGTGGATGCTGTCCTAATTCGCGTGAGTTCAGAGTCGAGGAAGCAGGGTGTGAACTGACTTTGGTGTCACACCTCACACAGCAGTTTCACACACCGTGTCTCTGGGGGTTCACGCCAGTCTAGTGCCGTAGGTCAGGCTAAGATAGTGATCTCATTTCACAAACAAGGGACCCAACAGCCGAAGAGCCTCACCGACCAGGATACCCTATCCCTGCAGCCCCTTGTGAAGACCCATTAAAGGAAGTGGGACAAGGGTGGAGGTGGATTGGGGTACCAGGGACTCATGTGATAGCTGTCTCTGAGCATCTTTGAGTTATTTTAAGGAGAGGAAGCCTGTCTGCCTGAGTCAGACAACCTGGGTTGGAATCCCAGTTCTGCCACACACTGTCCTGGACACACTATTTCGTATCCCTGAGCATCGATGTTCTCATCTGTAAAGCGGGCCCAGTGTTTTCTTGTGAGGGTCAAATTGGCACCAAGTAGGTGTGTTTTCTGCAAGAGGTGGCTTTGCTGATTGTCATCACATCTGCTCTGTCTGTGTGCAAGACTTTCATTTTTCCCAACTGTGTTGATACTCATTGGTGTCCGTAAATTAACGTTCCCGTGTGTATGCGTCAGGTTTTGCCAAGTAACAAAAACCTCAGAATTGCGGTGTCCTGCTTGATGGCAGGTGTTTATTTTCATGCTCATGGGTCGTGGGTCAGTTGTGGTTTGGCTGATCTAGGTTGGGCTTGGCTGGCTCAGGCTGAACTACAGGTTTGGTTCAGATCTGCTCCACGTGTCTTTATTGCGGGGTCCAGGCTGAAAGGCAGCAGCTGAAAGGGTCTAGGGAGACATCCTCCTCTCATGACACATCACAGGAGGGCAAGGGATAGACCTGGGACCAGCATAGGGTCATTTCCATCTGAATTCCATTGTAAAGAAGTCAGTGGTCCAGTCCAGAATCCAATGCTGCGTGGAAAGAACTACCACCTGCTATAGTAGGAAGGACTACAAAGACACATGACCAAGGGCAGGGATGTATAATTCAAATTCAGGTTGAGAGTGAAGAATAGGAGCAGTGATCCAGTCTATATACACTGTCTTAGCTGTGTGCTTGGGTGAAGCAAGGAGAGCAAAGGAAAGGCAAGGTGAGGCGTGGGCTGGGAGAGACATCGCTTATTTATGCCAGTAACGGGGTCTTGTTTTTCATGTACGTAGAGTGTGTAAAGTTGTCATCAGGAGGTGAATGTTACGGGCAAATCACGGTCTGTGATTCTGGAGGAGAGCATATGTTTTTGCTTATGCTGCTACCACCCTGTCTTGATGATTCCTGCTTTGTAGTAGGTTTTGAAATTGGGACATGTGTGTCCTCCACATCATTTTGGCTGTCTGAGTTCACTGCATTTCCATATCAATTTTAGGATAAGACTGTCAATTCCCCATCTAACTGAAATGTGTGATTCAAAGTTCGGGCAGATTCAGTCAATCACCTTTGGCATCTAAGGTTGAAGAAGGTGGTTTGATCATTTATCCAACAAATGTTGATTAGTATTGTGCTGGACACCACTGTGTGGTTGGCGCTGGGGATATGAGAAAATCCAAACACAGTCTTTCTATCATATGGCTTATTATCCAATCAATCAACATATGTTTATCGGTCTTCACATGAATGAATGCATAGTTAAAAACAGATAAGTTCTGTAGTCTAATCTAGAGGAGTAGGAAGAGTTTCCCTGAGGAAGTAAGATTTAAAGAAGTATAGGAGTTAGCTAGCCAAAGTGAGAGAGGAAGCCTTACAGGCAGAGGGAACAGCATGGGCAAAGGACCTGGGGCAGAAGGACCGTGGAAAGTTGCAGGATCTGAAAGAAGGTCATGTGGTTGCAACAGTGAGCTGGGGTGGACAAGATGAGGTCAGAGAGGAGGGGGGCAAGAGTCAGACTGTGTTCAATCATTTTTATCTGGAAGCACTGAGAAACCATTAAAGAATGTTAAGCTAGAGGTGGAGGGATGACACAGATTTGAGTTTTAAAAGTTTTATTCTGCATATTAACCAGTCGTATTTGGGTCTGGATTTTTTAAAACAAAAAACTTAAAAAAAGCATTTTTAACATTTATGAGGCTATTAGAAATTTGAACGTTGGGTATTTGGTGATATCAAAGAATGATCATCTTTTTAGGTGTGGTAATGGTGTTGCTATTATATTTTTGTAAAAGACCTTATATAGCGATACATGCTGCACTATTTTTTTTTTATAAATTTATTTTATGTATTTTATTTTTGCTGCGTTGGGTCTTTGTTGCTGTGCGCGGGCTTTCTCGAGTTGCGGCGAGTGGGGGCTACTCTTTGTTGTGGTGCACGGGCTTCTCATTGCTGTGCCTTCTCTTGTTGCGGAGCACGGGCTCTAGGCGCGTGGGCTTCAGTAGTTGTGGCTTGCGGACTCTAGAGCACAGGCTCAGTAGTTGTGGCTCATGGACTCTAGAGCGCAGCCTCAGTAGTTGTGGCCCACGGGCTTAGCTGCTCCGCGGCATGTGGGATCTTCCCGGACCAGGGCACAAACCTATGTCCCCTGCATTGGCAGGTGGATTCTTAACCACTGCGCCACCAGGGAAGCCCCTGTGCTGTGCTATTAATGACTGAAATAAGACATCTGGAATATGCTTCTAAAAACTAACATGGGGAGGGGGAGGGATTAGGGAGTGGATGGGGTAGGACTGATTATGAGTTGATGGTGATTGGGGCTGGGCGGTGGGAATCTCTGTGTTTGTGTCCATACAGAATTCTGTTTGTTTTATGTAATAAAACATAAAAAAAGAAAGATTGTTCTGGCTTCAGTGTAGGGGAGCAGATTTCAGAGGGAGAAATGGTGATGAGGGGAGACCAATTAGGTGATAGTTGTAGTATCCCAGGTGAGAATGATGGAGGCTTGATCCAGGGCTGTGTCAGTGGAGATGGAGAGAGAGAGACAGGTTGAGAGATATTTAGGTTCGAGACACGTGACTTAGGGATGGGGAGATGGTGTGTCAAGTGTGTCCCTAGGTTTCTGGCCGCAGATGGAGGTACCACTCTGAACTTGGGGAAGGACCCAGCAGGTCCCTTGGCTTCTCTTGTTTTCACACCCCCACTTCTGTTTCCCCTCCATCCAAAAATATTGAAGCTGTTCCCTTATGTAAAACCTTTAATCCCAGACTTCCTGTGCTCTGTGCACTCAGCAATTAATTAAGCTTTGGTATGCATGAATTAATTAAAATCCTCTCTCTGGTTCAGAGGGGCTGTCCTGAAATATGTAGATTCATATATATCTACCTTCTTCCTGGGGCTGATTCCCTTGGCTGGGGGAACTCCTCTGCTTCCCCATGGGCACACAGCTATGGCTGTCTGTCTGTCCTACCTGTCAGCACAATTTAATTTCATGTTTAGGAGCTCAGGTTTAGAGATGTTAATGACTTGTAAATTGCTCTCCAACATAGAGCTAGAAATAGAAAGGCAAGAAGGATTCCTGAGCACTTGCACAGATTTACTGATGGAGATGTCAGCCCCAAAGTGGATTGCTGAAATAGTGGTTTCCCCACTGTTTTCCTTCCCATTCTTGGACAGCCACTGTGGTGTAAGAACATTCCTAACAGGGGTGCTGGCTTCCACATGAAATCACATGTTGGTCTGAGACAATGTCTTCTGCCCAGTCCTGCTGGATGACTCTTGTCACCTTTTTTCCTACCTCCCCATCCAGGTAATTTTCTGATGTGACGGCTGAGACATGAGATCTTCAGCCTCCAGGCTCTCCAGTTTTTCATCAAGAGATTCACTATGGAATCGGTAAGTGGTCTTAGCCCATCCTGTCCAGAGAGCCCAGGCTGGGAAATGTGGAGGGATTCTTTTGGGGAGGTTGAAATGCAAAAGTTGATCAGACTCAAACACTAGAATCTGACAGAGACACCATGGGTGTGGATATTAGTGGTGAATAGATCTTTGGCATTTGTAGAGCTGCAGACTTTTTGAAGTGTTTCCTGTCACATTACCTATCATCTGTGTGCAGAGGGAAAGGTGGTGGGGTGGTGGTATGAGAATGAAGTAAGGAATGATAACAAAAACAACACTGCCAACAAGAACAGATGCTATTTTAGCTGAGTGACTCCTTAAAGACATTACTTCATTCATTCCGCCCAACAATCCTACCAGGAAGGGCTTACCACATTCATTTTACAGATAGAGAACTTGCCCAACTGGATTTGAAACCAATTTTTCCTGATTCCAGGTCTGCTGCCTTTTTCCTCTTGCAGTGTTGCTTCTTGGTAGAGGTGTGATTTGTCCCATTTTGCAGCTGGGACTACTGGGGCCTGGCATAGGCGCACATGATAGAGTCTAAGGCATCTGACCTCAGTGGGTGGAGATTTGTGTTAGTGGATGATAAAAAACTGGACTGGACAGGAAGCGCCATGAAAACTAGGCAGAGAAAACTCCAAGAGTCCAAGGATCTTAAAGTTGCCAGGGTGACTTGACACAGGGTCCACCTGCTATGACTGGTTTTTCCCAGAAGTCAGCTTAGTGGTGGAAAGATTGTGGGTGCTGGAGGGGTGGTTGGATTCTTGCTCTGCCAGCAACTTTCTGTGTGACCTCAGGCAAGTCATTAACCTTCTCTGTTCTGTTTTCTTATCTATGGAATTGGAGTAATAATAGTTATGTTTCAGGTTTTCGTGCAGATTAGAAAAAAAGGTGTACAATAAAGTGTCTTGGCATAAAGTAGGGACATAAAACATTATAATTATTCCAGTTTTTAAAATGAAAGTAATTTTTAGGATAATTAGATAAGGAAGAGTGTCCTGAATGGGTAGGAGAGGTGAGAGGCTAGAGGCAGGGAGGCCAACCTGAGAGACTTTGATGTGACCCAGACATGAGTTGATAGGGGACTGTTACCATCTTCCAGGATAAATGAGACTCTGCCTGCTTATCTTCATAGTTTGATGATTACAGGGTTACCCAAGTCATGTTTTATTTTGTTTTGTTTTATAAATCAAGAATCCAACACGAAAGTGACATTAGTTTTGCAGTTATCTTTTTAGGTGATATTGTTACTAAACCACACTTGGGTCTGCTCGCCTGACAGGCATCAAGGTCAATCTACTGACACCAGGTTGTAGTGAAGGAAAGTACAGCGTTTATTACAGGGTGCCAAGCAAGAAGAATGGGCAGCTCATGCTCAAGAGATCTGAGTTCTCCAGTGGTTTCCAGGGAAGGGTTTTTAAAGACAGTGTGAGGGAGAGGGTCACAGGGTGAGTGATCAGCTAGTGCACAATTCTCTGATTGGTTGTGGTGAGATAACGGTGATGTTTCAGGAATCTCAAATCATCAACCTTTCGGTTCCCACCAGTCTGGGGTCTATGTGTTGGTGATCAGCATGCAGTTAACTTCCTCCACATGGTGGGGGTTTTAGAATCTGCAAAACAGCTGAAGGATATGACTCAAGACATTACCTATAGCCCCAAGAAGGAACTAAAGGTCCTTGATGTTGTTTTATGTCTAAATTGTTAATTATTTTGTCTTGCTTCACTGCTTTCTTTTCGTTTTGCATTTTCTCACTTCTCTGGTTAAATTCATTCTTTGGAACTTGGGGAAGGCCTAGGGGGCTAAAGCTTTTCTAGAAACAAGAGGCGGGGAACATGGGGGTGGGGGTGTCTGTCCCTGGGAAGGTCCTTCAGGGTCCTCCTCAGTTTCAATATTAATTACAATTGCAACAGCAGTGCATTATTTAGGATTAGGTTTTGCTATGAATGATGTAGAATCTAAAAGAACATTGGCTTAAACAGAAGATAAAAGTATATTTCTCTCTTGCTTTGAACCCAAGGTGGTACAGGGCTGCTGCAGCAACTGTGAGAGACCCAGACTTTTCCTCTCGTTTTTCTGCCATGTGGACCTCTTTTCCCCCAAGGTCACCTCATGGTCCATTCTGAGTGCTTCTGCGCCAGCCATCACATCTACCAGCAGAAAGAAGGGAAGAAGAAAGGCAGGCCCCTTCTTTTAAGGGTATCTGCTTCTGGGTGTCACACTTGCTGCTGCTGCTTATGTTCTGTTGGCCAGAATTTAGTCCTTTGCCTACATTTAACTGCAAGGAAGGCTGGGAAATGTGATCTTTCTTCTGTAAGACCATGTGCTTACCAAAATTGAGGATTATTGTGATTGAAAAAGAAGAGAACAAAAAACAACAACAAAAAAGAAGAGAACGGATATTGGAGGACACATCTTTCTTTGCCATGCAAATAGTTATTGAAAGGTTGCTATTAAGAGGGTAGGCTCAGTGGCCAGACTGCTGGTACTGTATTAGAATCCTGAATTCAGGACTCTATAGCTACATGACCTTGGGAAATCTACTAACTTCTGTGCCTCAGTTTCTTTATCTGTAAAATCCTATTTTATACATTCTCGTAAGGGTTGCTTTGAACATTAGATGAGTTAAGGTAGAGCACTTGGACCAGTACCGGGAACGTCATAAGTGCTATGTAAGTGTTAGCTGTTACTATAACTACTGCCTCTACTATTAGTAATACTACTTCTATTACCACTATTACTACTTCTATTGTTACCATTACTGCTGCTTCTACTATTACAGCGACTGCTTCGACTGTCGCTTTCATGCTTCTCCTTCTCCTGTTACTTCTGCTGCTGCTGGTGCTGTCACTACTACTACTTCTATTACTAACACTATTACCACTCTATGACTGTTGTTGCCAGGTACCGCATATACATGTATAAAATTTTATACTCATAGCAAGGTAAGTATTATTTTCCCCATATGAAGATAAAGAGTCAGAGAGCACAGTAACTTGCCAGGTGGCATGCAGCTGGCAGGATAGTGGTTTCCCTTTGGGTGGGTTAGGGGATAGTGACCAGAAGGGAGCATGAAGCAGCTTCTGAGGTTCTGCAGATGTTCTGGGTGCTGGTTGCATGGGTGTCAAAATTCCTTGAATGGTACATTTATGACCTAGGCAATTTTATGTGTTTATATTATATTTCAATTAAAACACATCATGGAGTGGGTAGGTGGTAGAACATGAGCGAAACTACACCTGATTCTAAAGCCCGCGCTCTCCTAACTATAACGTAAGGCCCAACACCTTTATCTCTTTTCACTGATTTGTTTGTTTGTTGGCTCTTTCATAACATGTATTGATCAATTGCTTATTACTTATGTGCCAAGAACTGGGCCAGGTTGCTTGGGATACAAAGGTACAAACAGCACACACAGCCCTATCCTCATGGGGCTTTCTGTCTAGAGGAAAAGGAAAGATAAATGTCATACAGATTGCCGGCTACTGGGTCAGGCTCAGCGTGGGATGCCCTGGGGCCACAGGAGGGACACATAAACTGATCCAGCCATGCAGGTCTGATAAAATAATGTCCATCTCACTGATGCCCGTCTCAACCAACTCCTCTGGTAGGGCGGAAGGTCCCCACATCCGTGGGTAAGCTGACCGCATCAGGGCTACATCAAAACACATAAAGAAGTTCTTTGCCTTCTCTGCTAACAGGACTGAGAAGGGGTCAGCTTTTCTTTTCCTTGTTTGTCACTGTGACAGTTGTGACCTCCACCGGGGTGTCCCGTGGAGCAGACAAGCGCTGAGCTTTGGAGTTCAGTAGACAAGAGAGAAAACACACGGGAGCAGAGGCTCTCTAAATGTATCGGGACATGAGTCCAGGGACCTCTTACTTTGTTCATTTATATATGATGTATCTTCGTTCATAATAAAAATGAAGGAATGAAGGAATAAAATCATACCCCATGACAGTACAGTTGCCATCCCTGGAAAAGTTCAAGTCCAGAGGAATAAAGAACAAGATGTTCCCTTTTTTCACCTCAAATACCACCAGGATGGCAGGGGCAGCAGATGGCAGTGCAGTTGAATTCTGAGCCAGCAGTGGAAATCAGTTGCCCTTATTTTCAGGGGTTTTCTCCATCCGTAGAGATGAACTGACCATAACTTTAGACCCTCCTAAGCCACACCCGGAGAAACCCCTTTGACTCCCTCTCCCTGCCTTTGCCTTTGCAAAGGTCACTGCAGACTCCCTATCCTTCTTATGCTGTGGGCTGTCAGCCCAAATTGAATTTCCCTGAGCCCAGCTGATGTCCCTTTTTGGCCGCAGGGCAGGTGTCAGAGGCTGAATGCAGCACAGGGACAGGAAATGTGTCCCCGGAGCTGAACACAGAAGCGTTGACCTCTGAACTCGGAGCTGCATTTCTGACATTGCTGGAAGGGTTGGAAAGCCTTATGATTTCTGGATGTGAAAGAAAAGGAAATGTGTTTTAGAAATACAATGTTCAAGTTCAAGTTTATGTAAAAGAAAAAGAAATGTGTCTTAGAACAATATTCAATTGTTTAGAACAACAATATTCAAGGGGGGGAGGTGAATTATATTCAAAGGGCTGTGAAAGCCCTTTCAATGTAATTGAGGCTGTTTGAAACTCAACTGCTTATTCCATGGCCTCAGTTAGATGCATAAAGGAAAGAAATTACCTACCTAGACCGAGAATTGGGAAATTATGATCCTGGTCTTGTTTCCTTCCCTCCCACCTTCCCTTCATTTTTTTCCTTCCCTCCTTCCAAATTTACTAGAAGCTGCTGTGTGCCACACCCTATGCTGAGTCCTGAGGAAATAGATGAATAGGACTCATTGCAAAGCCTTCCTGAGCTTATCATTTATTCATTTAAAAACATTTATTCATTCTACAAACATTTATTGAGTACCTAATTTGCTCTGGTCTGTTAGTAGAGATAAAAGACGTAGTTCCTTCTCATCCTGAGTTTGTACTTTATTAATTTTTTCTCTGTGAGCGTCTCCTGTGAGCCAGGGACTGCGCCAGTGGCTGGGATTCCAAGATAAGCAAAATATAGCTTCTGTCCTGAAGGAGCTAAAAGACCATACAACATTGTATTCATCTCCTAGGGCTGCCGTAACAGAGTACCACAAACCTGGTGGCTCAAAACAGTAGAAATGTGTTGTCTCACAATTCTGGAGGCTGGAAGTCCAAACCCAGGGTATCGGCAGGGTACTAAAGCCTGTAGGGGAAAATCCTTCCTTGCCTCTTCCTAGCTTCTGGGGTTTGCTGGCAATCTTTGATGTTTGTTGCCTAGCAGCTGCGTTGCTTCGACCTCTGCCTGCATTGTCCCATGTCCTTCTCCCTCTGTGTCTCTCTTCCTCTCTCTTACAAGGGCACCAGTCTTGTTGGAATAAGGGCCCACCCTACTCCAGTATGATCTCATCTTTAATTTACATCTTAATTACATCTACAAAGATCCTGTTTCCAAATAAACTCACATTCATGGGTACACTGGACTAGGACATCAGCATTTTGGGGGGGACACAATTCAACCCATAACAAATATATATATAACCATGTAAAGCATCTACAAGGGCACTGGGTGTGGGTAGATCCTGGGTAAGGATAATTGACTTCCTTCTTCCACTTTCTGTCTGCATCTAAGGGGACTAGGCCTTTAGGGCAGGAACCCTGTGTTGCTCTGAGTGAGTGTTTCTGGATTTTTTTGCCTGGGAGGTGAGACATTGTGCACTTACAGGGAGAGTCTTGTGTGGTGCAAGTTGATGGGCAGGGTTCATTCCCACTACTCTTGTTAGTTTTTGTTTCATGGGGTGGCCGTTGAGTCTGGGTGAACACCTGCCTTGATCAGGAGGCCCGGACTGGTGGTTAGAGCTGTGGGTTCCTATCCTGCCTCTGCTCTTGCTGGGCCTGTGAGCCTGGGTCCACTTCTTCCCCGTTCTCTGCCTCAGGCGTCTCACTGTACCTCCCCCAGGGGTCTTGTATGGACCAGGTGGGATCAGATCTATAAAGCGTTCGCGAGAGCTCCCGGCCCTCGGTAAGTGTTCGGTGTGAGTTGGTGGCGGTTAGGCCAGGGCATGTAAAACGTCCCCGGGAGAGGGGCTTACCCAGCTCGTTCAGCACAGTCCCCTCAATAAAGACTGTTGTTCAGTGTTTAATGCCATTCACTATCAGAACATTTTTTCCATAATCTTTCCTAAAGACAGTTTTCTGAAATATAGAAAACACCCTTAGCACAAAGACATCCACTGCAGCATTGTTTAAAATGGTAAACAGTGGCAGACAAGACAAAAAGCTGCCTTACAATGAGGAATGAGTTAACAAATTAGGGCAAAATTATTAAAAAAAAAATAGGGTAAAACAATGATATAGTCATTAATAAGAAAATTATGGTCACTTTTTAAAGGTTATGAGAATGCTTATGATATAAATGTCATGTAAAAAAAAAGAAAGTTTTGGACTTCCCTGGTGGCGCAGTGGTTGAGAATCTGCCTGCCAATGCAGGGGACACGGGTTCGAGCCCTGGTCTGGGAAGATCCCACATGCCACGGAGCAACTAAGCCCGTGCGCCACAGCTGCTGAGCCTGCGCTCTAGAGCCCACGAGCCACAACTACTGAGCCTGTGAGCGACAACTACTGAGACCCATGTGCCTAGAGCCCATGCTCTGCAACAAAGAGAGGTCACCACAGTGAGAGGCCTGCACACTGCAATGAAGAGTAGCCCCTGCTCTTGCAACTAGAGAAAGCCCGTGAGCAGCGACAAAGACCCAATGCAGCCAAAAATAAATAAATAAATTAATTAATTTTTTACAAAAGGAAGTTTTGTTTTTGAGGAAGTGACTGCATTTCCCTGTGCCTCAGTTTCCTCATCTTTAAAATGGAGACAATAACAGTACCTTCTTTAAAATAGGATCGAGAATTAAATGAGATGATACATGGGAAGCATGTGATCAGCACCTGGCACATGTGAGGTGCTCACTAAATGCTAATTGTTGTTATTATTTATCATTTGGTCTAAATTATGTACAAAATAGTCATAGAAAAATATTTAGAATAAACAACACAGATGAAACACACATTTTCCGTTTTGAATGTCTTATTCAAAGGACTTCATTCTGTGAGTCACTCAGCAAACATTGAGCCTCTCTGTCAAGCACTGTTAGCCTGCAGAGCAGGAGGTTTCAGTGTAGGAGAGGGCATCAGAATCCCATTTGAGGGCTTTTAAAAATACACAAGATGCCTGGAGATGCTGATTTAATTGATGTGTGGTGGGTTCCAGGCATCCGCAGTCTTAAAAAAAGAATTCCACAAGTGACTTAGATTCTCAGGATAGATATAAGGCACAGTCACTCCCCTGAAGAAGCTTGCAAACCAGATGAGAAGATGGGAACCACAGCGTAATATAAGAGAATATAAGTGCTCTAGACTGGGGCTCTTGACTCTGGGTCCCATGCAGAACTCTGTAATATTAAAGATCCCCTTGACTCCACCCCCAGGTGAATGGAATCAGACTCGCCAGGAGGTTCCTTTTTTTTTTGGCTGCGCCACAGGGCGTGCAGGATGCAGGACCAGGGATCGAACCCTTGCCCCCTGCATTGGAAAGGTGGAGTCTTAACCGCTGGACCACCAGGGAAGTCCCCCTCCAGGAGGTTCTGATGATCAGGTAGATGGAGTGTATGTAGCTCCCTCCTCCTGTCCCTGGCCCCTTCCTACCCAAGATGCAACAGCATAGACTGAGAACCACAGTTTTCCCAAAGCCATTTTCTCAAAGCCATGAGGCGGATATATTTCCTCTGGTTGGTACCAGTGAATTTTTAGAAAATTATTTGTCTATGTATTTTAAAATTAAAACATTTTAAAATGTTTTAATTGTGCGAAAATATACATAAACATAAAATGTACTGTCTTAATGATTATTAAGTGTATAGTTCATTGGTATTAAGTATATTCCCATTGTTGTGCAATCATCACCACCGTCCATCTCCAGAACTCTTTTCATCTTGCAAAACTAAAACTCTTTACCCACTAAATAACAGCCCCCCCTTTTCCTCCCTTCCTCCAGCCCCTGGCAACCACCATTCTACTTGCTGTTTCTATGAATTTGACTACTCTAGGTATCTCACATAAGTGAATCATACAGTATTTGTCATTTTGTGACTAGCTTCTTTCACTTAGCATAATATCCTCAGGATTCATCCATGTTGTAGGCTGTGTCAGAATTTCCTTCCTTTTTAAGGCTGGGTAATATTGCATTGTATGGATATATACCACATTTTGCTTATCCATTCATCCATTGATGGATACTTAGGTTGCTTCCATCTGTTGACTATTATAAACAATGCTGCTATGAACACGGGTGTACAGATATGTCAACTCCCTGCTTGGTGTCTTTTGGGTGATGGAATTCTACCCAGAGGTGGAATTGCTGGATCATAATGGTAATTCTATATTTAATTTTTTGAGGAACCACCATACTGTTTCCCACAGCGACTGTACCATTTTACATTCCCATCAACAGTGCACAAGGGTTTCTATTTCTTCACATCTTTGCCAACACTTGTGATTTTCTATTTTTGTAATAGTAGCCATCCTAATGGATGTGCTAGTGAAGGCTTGTAGCTGGGACACATCACTGTCAGCTTCATATTTCATTTATGTTGTGTGGGCCAATTAAGCAATTCCCAAGCATTTATTTAAGCTCTAGGCACTGAGAATAACGGACCTAAATAATACATGGATGGTTCCTGCCTTCAAGCTCTAGGAGTGGGTCAGGGGAAATAGATATATGACAAGTAATTTTGTCCAATAAGATACATCCTTAGGGAGCATATTATACGTGGAATACAGTTTAAAATGGTAGGAGATGTTGACTGAGTTTAGTGCCTCAGTGTCAACACACGAGATACATCATTTGAGCAGACCTAGAGGCCTAAGTTTGGGCTGTCCAACAGAACTTTCAGGATCGCCCAGCAGAATTTTCTGTAATGGTGGAAATGCTCTGTCTGGTGTCTGTTAGCTACATGTGGCCGTTGAGCACCTGCAATGTGCCTGGTACAACTGAGAAATTGAAGTTTTAAAGTTTATTTAATCTTAATGAATTTTCACTTAAATTGAAATTAGCCAGAAGTGGCCAGTGGCTAGTGGGTTGGGCAGTAGAGTTAATGGAGAGCGTCTGACATGGTTCTCAAACTTGAATACTCATGTATTCAAGGGATCTTGAATCGCCAGGATCACCTGGGGATCTAGTTCTAAAGCAGATTCTCTGGGGACTTCCCTGGTGGTCCAATGGGTAACACTCCATGCTCCCAATGCAGGGGGCGCAAGTTCGATTCCTGGTCAGGGAACTAGATCCCACACTCATGCTGCAGCCAGGAGACTGCATGCCGCAGGGAAGATCCCGCGTGCTGCAACTAAGACCCAGAGCAGTCTAAATAAATAAATAAATAAAATTTTTAAAAATAAAATAAAAAAGCAGATTCTTAGGCCCTCCCCCTTGTGTTTGTGGTCCCTAAAGTGTGTAGTGGGGCAAGGAGTCTGTGTTTTAATAGCCACTGCAGGTGATTCTGATGCAGGTGCAGTTTGTGGTTTTCAAACTTTTGTATCAGAATATTTTCTTCAGATGAAAGCTTAAGAGAGCTCAGTGTAGAAAACAGACAAGAGCAGAGTTCTTTCTGGTTGAAGCAGGGCTGGGACCCAGGGCTCCATGCATATAGGGGGGCCATGCTCTATCCTCCCTGGGGGAGGTTTCTTGTAGCACAATTCATACAACCCGGATCTAGCCCGACCTCGTCATTGTATTAATCTGAAACCCTGTGAAATGCAGAGTAAGATTTGGTTTCTAATAACTGTAAGCATGCCAGAACCAATTTAAAACCAATAATTACTTCTGGAAATGCAAATTGAAGCAGAAGTACAATGTCTCAGCTTGGGCTGCTACAACAAAAGTACCGTGGACTGTGTGGTTTAAACAACAGACACTTATTTCTCACCATTCTGGAGGCTGGGGAGTCTAGGATCAGGGTGCTGGCAGATTCCATGTCCATTGAGGGCCTGCTTCTTGGTTCATTGACGGCTGTCTTCCTCATGTCCTCACATAGTGGAAGGGGCAAGGGATCTCCCTGGGTTCTCTTTTATAAGGCACTAATACCATTCATGAGGGCACCACCATCATGACCTAATCACCTCCCAAAGACCCCACCTCCCGATACCATCATATTATGCGTTAGGATTTCAACACATGAATTTTGGGGAGACACAAACGTTCAGCCCATAACACACAATTAGTACGTTAATAGCCATTTTTCCCCTTGCATTGGACATCAGCCACCCACCTGGGCATCACATGAGGGGTTGCAGAGCAGTGATTAAGAGGACAGCCCGAGTCTGACCTGGATGTGAATGCCAGCTCCACCCACCCCTGGAACTTAGTGATACTAGGCAGGTTTCTCCATCTGTAAAATGGGTATAACAATATCTACCCCATAGATAATACATGTAAATCCCAGCACTTGGCACTTAGCGTTAATTATTATAACAACAACAACTAACATTTCCTGAGCATTTAACATGAGCCAGGCACTTCACTCTTCTAAGAATTTGTTATTTATCACCTCATTTAATCCTTACAACAGCCTGTGAGGCAGGTACTATTGTAATTTCTGTGGTAAAGGCAAGCTGAAGCTCGTGGAGGTTTGGAAGGTTGAGGCCATGATGCTGGTAAATGGCAGAAGTGGGATTCAATTGCAGGGAGTCTGGCCCCGGACCCCGGAATTTCCACTTTTCCACACTGCGTTATTATCCCTAGGTTCTAAGGAAAGCCTTTTTCTTCTTTTTTTGCGGCGTGCGGGATCTTAGTTCCCCGACCAGGGATAGAACCTGCGCCCCCTGAGTTGGAAGCGTGGAGTCTTAACCACTGGACCACCAGGGAAGTCCCAGGAAAGCCTTTTAAGATGAACCCTCCCCCACCCCACTTCCAGATCTCAAAGGTTCAGAATTATTCTCCAAGTCAACTCAGCTTCGAGGAGCTGCATTTGACCCAGCTGCCCACTCCCTCCCTCCAAAAACACTGTTTTCTTTTGGCTCCCAGGGCGCCAAGCTGCTTGGATTTGTCCTCGTGCTTTTGCCCTCTTCCTCTGTCTCTCAGTGGTGCACCCCTCACTCCAGCCAGTCTCGGAGCGTTTTCAAAGACCGTCTGTATGCTGACGACTTCCAAATGATATCTCCAGCTGAGTCTGTCCTCTGAGTTCCAGACTTGAGTATCCCAAATGCCATACTCATGTTTCTGTTTGGAAGTCTAGCAGGCACCTTGAACTTGGGATATCCAACCTTGATTATTCTCCACATGCCTCCTGCATGAGAACTTGCTATGCCCCTGCTTAAAATGTATCTGTGGCCCCAATGCCCCCCTGCCCATTTCACTTAGAATGAAATCCAGATTCCTTACCATGGCCTGCAAAGGCCAGCATGATCTAGCCTCTGCCTGCCCTGCACCGTCCGCCCTCAACAGACTTCAGCCACTGACCTCTTTCTGTTCTCACACTCAGCAAGTGTTGTCTGGTCTCAGGACTCAGACACATGTTGTTTTTCTGCCTGCAGGACCCCTCTCCCTGCACCTCCATCCCCGAAGCCCCTGCTCTTCACAGGGGTGACAACTTCCTGTCCTGTAGCCTCAGCTAGCATACTATATCCTCAGACAGATCTTTCCTCATCACCCTACTCTCTCTGACTGCACCCTGTAGGTTTTCTTCCCAGCACTTGTAACAGTCTGGAATTATTTGTTTGTTCACAAATAGAGCCTGGCACATAGTAGATGCTCAATAAATACGTATTATTGTTGAATTCAAATCAGTGGCCCCCGTTAAGCCGATCGTGAGCATAAAATGCCAGTGCTAGGCCTGTAATTTGTAGAATCCTTTCACAGGCGAGGTGGTACTCATATGTGTATACAAGTGATTGAAAATTGGATGGGACCTGGGCTTTTTTATGGACCTCGGTCTCTGTTTTCACATCTCTTCATGCTGGGCCATCCAAACTGTTAGGACTTACAAAGATAATCTTAAGGGAAACAGCAGCCTCGGATACCCAATGCATATTAAAGTTGATTTGATTTTGGTTGAAAATGGAAACTATGAGCTAATGCATTTTACAGATTGGAGCAGAGAACAATTTTCTCTGTTAAAAAAAAAAAAAGCCTGAGATGTAGAACACTTTGTGTGGGTTATCGTAGTGCCAAAAGCTCCTGAAAGGGGTTCTCTGCAAATATTTGGGGTTTGATGCTCAAAAACAACCACACAGGTTTTCCTGAGAATCGATAACCGCGGCAACAACAGCATCGCTTCCAAAGTGAGAATGTGCTCGCCGAGCTGAAGCGCAGAGCGACTGCTTTGGCTGAGCCGCGAAACAAGATAGAGGTTTACAAAGTGACTGCAGACAGGCCATTAACAGGACTGGCTGCAGGGAACTCGCCCCGCCCTCCCTTGCCGCTGCCTCTTCAGCAGCCAGCAGCAAGATACTTGACTGTGAGATTCCCGAGCCACAGACCAGGCTCTCCACGTTGCAGCTTCCAGAAACACCTGTCCTCCAACTGCCCGTCTGTCCACCCAGTAGGCACAGAGCTTATCTTCCCAGAAATGCTAGCAAAATCCCTGAATTGATTGCCACTGGTTCAGCTTGGGTCACTTGTCCCAATCACGGTGGGCCACGTGATGGGATATTCAGACTGGACAGGCCTGTGTCACGTGACCATCCCCAGAGCTGGGGAGAGGTCAGCACCATGGAAACCAAAGGACTGAGAGGTGGCCGCTGGGAGGCCAAAATGCCGAGGCCGCCCCACTAAGCAAGTCACTGGAGGTAGGCGGAACCAGTAGCCTAAGTTCAAACCACTCCTTTAGCGGGTCTTCTAGCGTCTTTGTTCTGCTTTGGCTCTTTTAATTTTTATTTATTTATTTAATTTATTTATTTTTGGCTGCGCTGGGTCTTCATTGCTGCGCAGGGGCTTTCTCTAGTTGTGGTGAGCGGGGATTCTTAACCACTGCCCCACCAGGGAAGCCCTGCTTTGGCTCTTTTAAATGGACCTCAAGCACACGCCCCACCCCGACTTGCTTCTGGGATGGCTCCAGGCCATATTTGTCAGTCGGCCTCCTGTTTCTCGTCTCTACTCTTAGCAACTTTGTTCAGCTCATCCCACTGGATCAAAGACAGAGCTTGACTCCCAAGCCCCTGCCTTTGACTGCCAGCTTCCTCTGAAATGTGGGTCCAGGCCTCTGTCCTACCCCCAGACCCCACACCCTTTCCATGAGAGCAGCCTCCGCCTGGCAGGCGGGAGTGTGATGGGTTGTGAGGCAGATCCAGGCGCAGGCAGTGAGGGCTTCCAGGGCCGGCACCGTGACACAGCGGAGGCCCCTTCCCGCGGCTTCCTTGTCCTCGGGTAAGTGTATGGTCTCCCCAACGACCCAGTCGACCTGGCCCTGCTCCACTGCGTCTCTACCACTCACCTCTCCTTGTCTGCGCTCCAGCCAGACCCGAGTTCTGTTGGTTCCCCGAGGAAGTTTGTCCCTGGGGCACTGGTCCCTTCTTCTCCTTTTTCCTTCTTAACTTCCGCTCATCCAAGCCTCGGCCCAAAGGGCATTTCCCCAGGGAAGCCTTCCCTGACACCTCCTTGCAACTCAGCTAGCACCTGTCTATAACCTGTGTGTTGTGTGTGTGTGTGTGTGTGTAGGTATGTGTGTGCATGTGTGTGTGTGTGACCATCTTGCTTTTACTCAATGTCAGCCTCTGTCCTTCTCACTAGATTATCATTTCCAGGAGGGTGGGGACCATCCCAGTCTTGCTCACAACTATCCATAGCTTCCAGGACAGTGCAGAGCACATAATAGGCACTCAGTAAATGTTTGTTGAGTGAATGAATGACCGGGCAATGGGGAGCTATTGAAGGATGTGATGTGAGAGGATGACTTGCCCAGGTTCTCCAGATGGAAACGGACACCACTGTCTCTGAAGTCCGCGCCTTCTGACTCCCTCCTCTGTCCAGCAGTGGGGTTCTCTGAGTAGCAGGAGAGGGAAAATGACAATTGGAACACAAAATGGCCAGGTCCTAAACGACTAGTGAGCTGACAGCTTTGATGTTACACCTAAGATGTCATCATCCCTTCCTTGGAGCGGTTCTGTCTCATGTACAGAGGAGAAAGTGGTTTGCATGATTATTTTAATTAGAGAAGACCATCCCTGCTGGTAACTTGAGGTCATTCCATTTCACCTTGGAGTGCCCCATCTGGTTTGAGTCTTCCGTCACTCTCGGACCCCATAATTTGGTGATAAATTGACTGATGGGGACCTGGGGGTGGCACACATGGGACGCTGACTTTCCAAGTCATTAGCACATTTAATCTTAGAGGACTCTGGCACCCCCTTCGCATGAGTTCAAAATAGAGTTCAGAGTGTGACCTGTATCACAAAGGGCAGTCTTCACCAATAGGCAGCCAGGCCTGGAGAGGAGCCAGGAGAGCGGGGTCTCTGGGAGAAATACTGTTCTGTATCAGTTGGGCATCCTTCAGTGGCAAGCAGAGGAAAAGAGAAGTCCAAGGCTAGTGCCAGCTTTAGATGCTCCTGGATCCAGGGATGCCCCTGGGGTCATTAGGACGCAGTCCCTCCGTCTGGTACAGTACAACACACATAAACATGGAGACTCTCCCTTCTGACGCTTCCTTGCTGTGTGACTTTGGGCAAACCACTAACCCCTCTGAGCCTCGGTTTCCTCCTGCACTGAGGATTAAAGGAGCCAGTTAATGAAAGCACTTAGCACAGTGCCTGGCTCTGCTCTCCTAATGGTTCGGGGCTCATAGCCTCCTGGCTGCTCGTCTATTTAAAGAGAGTTTCTCTTTCCCCAAAGCAGTCAGGGATACGGACCTGGGTCTCAGGCTCCGTGCTGCAGGCACATATGCTTCCCGTGGCTGGAGCTTGGGAAGCCCCTCAGGGAAGAGGTCTGAGAAGTAGTGAGCAGCCTGCCTGCCAGACTGGGCAAGAATGGAGTGGAGTGGGGACCAGACTGAGGGTGTTATTTCCAGGTGGAAGATTGAATAAAGAGCCTTGCAGGCCCTTGTGTTGTGAAGGGGATACTAGTAGAAAGAGTGGCAATGAATGTGTGTCGGCCACATATGACAGGTCCACCGGCCCTTCCATGCCCTTGTGCCTTTGCACGTGCTCTTCCCCCTGCCAGGGGTGCCCTACCTACCCTTCACACTCCCCATTCATCTGAAAGACCCAGCTCTTCTGTGGAGCCCTCCCCAGCCCTTTCCCCTACCATTAATTGCTTCTCCATTTTGGAACAAGCATCTATGGGGTGATGGCCCTGTGTGCTGGAAACACAGAAGAGAATAAATCACAGGGTCTGTATCCGAATTTAGTTTGATCCTTCAACTCCACTTTGTTTCTCCTCTATCCGAGCAGTTTGTTCATTTATTCAACAAATATTTATGAAGCACCTTCTCTTTTGCCAGGCATTGCTCTGGGAGCTGTGGATTCAGCAGAGAGAGGAAGTGACAATAAAATCAATAAATACTATTAACAAACAAGATAATTTCTGATGGTGTATAGTTTAAGAAAATAAATAAGAGATCGGGAGCAGGTTGGGAGGAAGGACCCTGTGGAATGTGACATGAAGGGTGACAAGGACCAGTGCAGGGCATTCCAGGTGAGGGGGAATAGCATGTGAAAAGGCCCTGTGGTGGCATGTTCCAAAAATGACAGTAGGAAGCAAGGTGAGGTGTGGGGAAGGGGGGGCGGTTTGGAAAGTGAGGTCAGGGAGATGGGCAGGGGCCGGGAGGGGTAAGACCTTGAGACCGTGTAAGGGGCTTAGATTTTATTCTCAATGCCTTGGGAAGCCGTCGTTGCGATTCCTTGTCCAGCCTGGAGCTGGCGCTTTTCATTTTCACTCGAACACTGATGTGCAGTGTGGTGGCCACTAGTCATATGCGGCTACCAAGCACTGAAAATGTGGCTGGTCTGAATTGAGATGCCCCAGAAGTATGAAATGCACCAGTTTTCAAAGACTTTGTAGGGAAAAAAAGTATGCCAACTGCATCATTAATAATATTTCTGTTGATTACATGTTGCATTGATAATATTTTGGATATAATGAGTTAAGTAATATTTATTATTAAAATGCATTTCACCTGTTTCTTTTTACTTCAGTGACCTGAAATTGAAAACTTTTTTTTTTTTTTTTTTTTTTGGCTGTGCCACGTAGCTTGCAGGATCTTAGATACTTGACCAGGGATCGAACCTGGGCCCCCTGCAGTGGAAGCGAGGAGTCCTAACCCCTGGACCGCCAGGAAATTACCTAAAATTTAAAACTACATGCAGTCCTATTGTATTAGATTACATTTCTCTTGGACAGCACTGCCCTAGAAGCGCCTTCAGCCCTTGCTTTTACCTGCCTGGGTTATGATTACCTCTTGCCTTGTCCACGTTGCTCCTTGAGGACTGACTGCCTCTGGTTGGTGGTCTTTTCCCCGGGTGCCGTCTACAGGAGAAGCGTTGGTGCCCACCCCGTGGTCCCAGTCCCCTTGGCCCATACCGGTTCCCAGGTGCTGAGCGCCCAGGACTGCTTCTGGACCCGAGGTTTCTCTGCCTGCTCAGGGTGCAGGTAGGTCAGGCCAGAGGTGCTGGGGGTTAACTCCCCAGGCAGCCCACAGCCAGTGAAGGAAAAGAGTTGGAGAATAAATGCCCCAGCTCCCTGCCTGCAGATGCACAATCTGAGGTGTGTCCCAGCCTCTCCCAGACATCCCTACTAGGGCTGGAGCCCGGTTGTCCCTGGCAGTAGCCTCCTCTCTCATGCACCCTTATTGGCTCCCTTCCTGTCTCCGTCTTAGCTCCCCGTTCATCCCCCGGGTTCGTTTCCTTAAATCCTTGTCTCAGACTCTGCTTCTGAGGGATCCCAGCCTGAGACCTGCGGTACCCAACACATAGGTGCTCAGTAGAAGGAAGAGGGGCATCATCTGTCCGGCACCCCACTGGGTGCAGCTGTCGGGGGTGGGATGCAGGTGGCAGGGGCACAGGCTTCCTGGCTAGTCTTCTCCAGCCCCTGGACTTCTGAGCCAGAGCGCTAAGAGCAAGGACATGGGCCAGGCTTGGGGCGTGGTGTCTGGCTGGTCCGAGTGCCTCTAGCGGCCACACCCAGAGGGACAGTTGAGTCAGCACCTGAGTCAGTGAGGACAGAGCTGCCCAGATGTGTGCTGACCTCCTATGTCAGTCTGGCAGTGGGGCCCCGGCATGGCTCGCAGCTGGAAGGGTGGTGGGAGTGTCCAGCACACGCCGCGAAGCAGAGAGTTGATGGGCGTGATGTCTTTTTTTTCTAACACCACTTCTGACCCCAGGCAGCTTTCCAAGTCTCCGGCAGAAACTGGGTGTCCAACAACTCAATTTTGACACTATATACCTGGAGTTAGCGCAGACCTCACAGGTTAAGGGCTCAGTCCCATAGGACTGTCCCCACTTCAGATGCCAGTTACAAGTCCCAGGGGCTACTTCTGATTGATCGGCTGTAAGTTCGCAAGTTTCCACAACCTCCTCCTCAAGTTTTATAATTCCCTAGAATGACTCACTGAGCTCAGGAAAGCACTTTACTCACTGTTACCAGTTTATTATAAAGGATGCAACTCCGGAAGAGCCAAATGGAAGAGATGCATAGGGCGAGGTGTGGAGGGCCGAGGGCGGGGGCAGGGTGCGGTGCACAAGCTTCCTTGCCCTCCCAAGGCTCACCTGGCACACTGATGTGTTCACCAACCCGGAAGCCCCGAATCCCGAAGTTCAGGGGTTTTTATGGAGGGTTCATTGCACAGCAATGATTGATCAACTCTTTGGCCATTGGTGATTGAACCCTGTCCCCAGCCCCCAGCCCCTCCCTGGCGATCTTTCTGCGGATGCCCTGAAGCTATTTAGCCCCTTATCTGTGAGTCATCTCATTAGCACACAAAAGACACTCTTAGTACTCTGGATATCCCAAGGGCGGTAGGAGCTTTGCGCCAGGAACGGGGCAAAGACCAGACATATTTTTTGTGATACCACTGTGGGGATTAACTTGTGAGATCCCTTGGAAGACCGGTGACTGGTGACTTGCCTGGATCACGCTGTGTTCTATGTATTAAATGTGTATTGGAAGGAGGAAGGGAGGGAGGTGACAGATCTTGCTGTGTAGAACTGCTGCTGTGCGTCCATTCTTCAACAAGCCTGCAAAGCACCTACTGTGTGCTCGTGCCATGTTCATTCAGGGCCAACATTGTAGCCAGATTGAACCTTCTCAGTTTCCAACCTGTTCGTGGCCACTGCCAGCTTAGAAGCTCTGACTTGCTTTTAGGACAAAGACCAACTCCTTGGCATGACATCCAAGGCTTTCTCCAGTGGCCTCTGCCTATCCGGTCTTATCCTGCCGGTCACACGTCCTTCACTCTCATTGCACTGAGCTGTTTGCACTGCCCCGCATCTGATGTGCGTGTCAGGCCTCCACGCACTTGTACCTGCTGTTCCGTCTGCCTGGAACATCCTTTGCCAGCCATCCTACCAGCTAACTTCTCCTTTGGGAGGCAGCTCGGCATCACCTCCTCCAGGCAGTCCTTCCAGATTCCCTCCTTACCATTGATTGCCCTGTTGCTTCTCTATATCCCCCGTATCTATTTATCCTAGAACTTCGGCCATTCAGCAGATACATATTGGGCACTTATGTTGAAGGGACTGTACAGTTAACTAAGAATCCCTGCTAGTGTGTCTGTCAGCACTGATGAAGAGCCAGACAATGAACTAATCACCATACTTGTACTGTCTCGTTTAATCCTCACTTCTGCCCTATGAAGTAGGCGCTAGTATTAACCCCATTTTTCAGAGGTGGAAACTGAGGATTAGAGAGATTAACAGAGACAGTGGTGGAACCAGAATGCACAACCCATCAGACCCCAGAGCTCTTGTACTTCCCTGGAAGACAATATTGTCTTTTCTTGTTCTGCAGTTGTCTGTTTACTCTGCCTCCCTGCATCAGTCCGGGTCCCAGCAGGAAGCAGATGGAACACTCAAAATAGGATAATTCGAGCAGAGTTTAATAAAAGACTCATTTGAGAAGTGTGGGCGAGGGGTAGGGAAACCGCAAGGGATGGCGGGGCCCTCCAGGCTCCGCTGAAGGTCTGAAGGGGCGAGGGAGGGGGTGTCTCTGGGAAGCAGAGCCAGAGAGGCTGTGCGCAGAGGGCCCTCATTAAGACAGCAGCTGGAAGGGCCGGAGCCTGGAGCGGAGGGGAGCACCTGCCTCCTCCATCCCACTGGCCTCCATCCCATTGGCCAAACCCAGCTGGAAGCCGGAGGGCCAAGGAGCTTTGAGATGTGTTCAGAACAGATGAGACCCCTGGGGTCCGACGCAGGACAGGAAGGGCATTGAGTGGGCCTGGTGGGCCAACTGCATCTCCGGATTAACTGTAGGCTTCTTGAGGGCTCTGCCCTGCCTGGCTCCTACTTAAACCTGTGGGGTCTCACGTCGAAGCCAGCAGGCTGGAGGTGCTCCACGTGTGTGTCCAATGAATGAATAATGAGTGACCAGTCTTTAGTAAAAAGGCTCCTTCCGCAGTGTCTGCTTGTCAATCACGTGTGGACTCAAGATTCTGAGGGTGTATGTGTGTGTCTGTCTGTTTGTGTCATCTTTGAAGTTTGCGGTGAGGAAGAGGATGGTCAAGTCCTTCCGATTCTGAAACATTTGATTCTTTTTTTTTTTTTTCCGGTACGCGGGCCTCTTACTGCTGTGGCCTCTCCTGTTGCGGAGCACAGGCTCCGGACGTGCAGGCCCAGGGGCCATGGCTCACAGGTCCAGCCGCTCCGCGGCATGCGCGAACTTCCCGGACCGGGGCACGAACCTGTGTCCCCTGCATCGGCAGGCAGACTCTCAGCCACTGCGCCACCAGGGAAGCCCTTAAGTTCTTTTTTTAATTGAAGTATAGTTGATTTATATTTTTTTAATTGAAGTATAGTTGATTTAACACAATTTATATATTGTGTTAGTTTCAGGTGTACAGCAAAGTGATTCATATATATATATATAATTTTTTTTCATTATAAGTTATTACAAGATACTGAATATAGTTTCCTGTGCTACACAGTAAATCCTTGTTGTTTATCTATTTTATATATAGCGGTGTGTATCTGTTAATCCTGTACTCCTAATTTATCCCTCCCCCACCCCTTTTCCTCTTTGGTAACCAAGAGTTTGTTTTCTTTTTTTTTTTAAGAGTTTGTTTTCTATGTCTCTGAGCCTGTTTCTGTTTTGTAAATAAGTTCATTTGTATCGTATTTTAGATTCTACATATAAGTGATATCGTATGATATTTGTTTTTCTCTGTCTGACTTACTTTACTTACTATGATAATCTCCAGGTCCATCCATGTTGCTGCAAGTGGCAGTGTTTCATTCTTTTTTTATGGCTGAGTAATGTTCTATTATATATATTTATATATATATAAAATGGAATATTTTATATATATATACACACTGCATTTTCTTTATCCATTCATCTGTTGATAGACACTTAGGTTGCTTCCATGTCTTGGCTATTGTAAATAGTGCTGCTGTGAACACTGGGGAGCATGTATCTTTTTGAATTAGAATTTTTGTCTTTTCCGGATATATGCCCAGGAGTGGGATTGCTGGATCATATGGTAGTTCCATTTTTAGGTTTTTGAGGAACTTCCATGCTCTTCTCCATAGTGACAGCACCAATTTATATTCCCATCAACAGTGTGGGAGGGTTTTCTTTTCTCCACACCCTCTCCAGCATTTATTATCTGTAGACTTTTAGATGATGGCCATCCTGGTCAGTGTGAGGTGACACCTCATTGTAGTTTTGATTTGCATCCTGACTTGATTCTTTTCAGTGCTTCTCAGAAAACTTTTCATACCTCTTGCCCCATTTGAACTTGGATGTGAAGGTGGAAAACAGAAGCAAGTAAATGCCACGTTAATCTCACGCTGCCTTCAGGCAGCCACTGTTACTGGGATAATGGGGCCTCATCTGTCAGCCTTTGCCTGAATTCCTGAGATGAGGGAAGAAAAAGCAGCCCCAGTGTGGAGTCCACCAGGGTCAGGCTTGGCCCCATGGGAGGTGCTAGCACCCAGGGCAGAGTGACCAGCCCAGGCTGTGGCCATGTTTCCATGCCTTGTGGTTGGGAGGCCCTCTCTGTGCTTCCCAGTTGAAATTATCTGAAGAAGAGCACCCAGCCAGAGAGACAGAGAGAAACAACCTGAATTACTCTAGGGTGTGCATTTGGGAGCCCGTATTTGCTGGGTTAAAGGACTCAAAAGCAAAAATATAATTCCAAATTGGTTATAGTTCTTTTTTTGTTGTTTTTTCCAATTTGTGTGTGGTGTGGCAATGTGTGTGTGTCTCTGAAGAGGTAGGGATGGGGGTAGATTATCTCCCCCCTCCAAGAACAACAGATGAAGTGGAACTTTCTATCTTCCCTTTTTGTTTATTTGTTTCTCAGCTACATCTGCAGGGGTGAAGCTGTAAGCAGCTGATGTTAAGAAGCGGCACTGGCTTTGAGATACACAGACCTGTTTGTTAGGACGTGGGCCACGTATTTAACTTCTCTGTGCCTCAGTTTCCTCATCTGTGAAATGGGGATCATCTTACCTCACAGGGTCGTGTAAGAATTAAAGGAGATATAACAGAGGCAAAGCTCTAGGAATGGTAGGTGGACAGTAATGGCCATTCCCTTCCTTGTCTCTCTCTTTTTTGCTGGTAGAACTCCACTTGCCTGCTCTTTCTGTTACACCTTTCAGAATCTTCTCTAGTGAGACCAGAGGGAGGAGACCTCATTTCTTTCTTTCTCTCTCCCTCCCTCCCTTCTTTTCTTTCTTTTTTTGCTTGCATTGCTTGTCTTCTTCCTCCTCTGCTACCCCATTCCCACCTCCAGCCATAGCCAGCACCTACTGGGGCCTTTCTTCCCAGCCAGTTCTCCAGGGCCTCCCTGTCCATGGTCCTAACTACAGTGGGCAACAGCATATTGACAAGGAAAGGTACAGTATAGCCTGAGGACCATAGAATCCAAGGGTTGAGAGCCTGAGACTAAACACTAATCAATAACCGTAACGCATCCCTAGGTCCTTCCCACCTGTCGATCCCTTAGTGCCCACCAGGGAAGGTCTGTGGCTGAGACCAGCAATTTGGAGCAGTTAGGAAACAGGGGCAGTAAAGATGCAAGTCCGGGAGGCAGCCGACCAGTGAGGCTAGGATCCCAAAGCTGACTTTGCTTGAAGAGGGGCTTTGGATGATTCTTCATAGTGGAAGCCTCTTCTGCGTTTTGCCTTGAAGGTAGTCCCAGGTGCTGTACAGACGGGGGCTCTGTGAACAGCTCTGCCACTGTCTTTAAGGGATAAACCACTGTAGCTCTGCTGTCCTCTTTGTATGAAAAGAAGCCAAGATGCATTCAGCTCCTGCCATTTTCCAGGGCTGGGGAGTTGGGTTCCTCCCATAGAAGCCAGACCCCACGGCCCAGGGTAGGATTCAAACTCGGGTCAGGGTGCCTTTCACGTCTGTGCTGCTTCCCTAGCAGGAACCAGGTAACGATGAAGCCAATTCTTTGAGTGGGACAAAACCTGCAATTTATTGAAGTCAACAGGTATATATGCTTGTTAAAAAGCAATTATGCTGAAATAATATAGACCAGAAGCTTGACCCTAACTTAATGCCCTTTGCATTCTGAGGAGGAGACTGCATTACGTGGGAACGTGATTTCAGACCTTTGCAGTCTCGAGGTTGGTAATAGGACAATCCAAGGTTTAAACACTAGAACATAAACTACTGCCCAGATCAGATCCATCCCAGATCCATGGTGGATCGATGTTTTGTCTCTCTGGAGGCCTTCAGCTGTGGTGTGGTCGAAAGAGAAGTGGACCTGGAGCCAGAAGAAGTGGAGTCAAGTGCAGATGCGAGCACTTCGGAGCTGCCGGGTGGGAGGAAGGTTTATTATCCTCCCTGCAGTTATGCTGTCTCTCCAGGGTTGTGTTGAGGATGAAATGAGAAATATTTGAAAGCAACAAATATTTTGAAAGTCCCTTGCCTGCTACATTGTAAGTGCTAATAACCATATTAATTTCCATCCTGCTTTAATTTGCTTAGCTTCTCCCCACTTAAGGTTGGTTGATATTAGTCCGCCTCTGTTCACGAATATATATGTGTTGGGATCAACCTTGGCAAAGGTTGTCTCAAGGGACAGAGGTACCATAGGGTTCCTGAATGTGGGACCATTTTCTGGCTAGAAGAGTTGGTCCCTTTTTAGAATCAAAGAATGTGAAAGATGGCCTGGGCCAAATCTTCCTTGTGTGTGTGTAAATGAGTATTTTTGTATGTGTTTATACTCCACTGTATTCCTCAGAGAATAGGGCAAATTACATGATAGAATAGATGACCCAGTGGAAAGATATATGCATAAAATGCGTAAAATTCAGGACGCAGATATGCTGGAATAGCAAGACTTAAGTGTGGTGGTATAGCTGTGTATACCACAGGACCTGTAGATTTGAGACTGCAGATTTCTCCCTGAGCTTTTATACATATATTATTATACGTGCAGTTCTTCTGTGAACATTATTATATTTGTCTTTTGGTGAACATATGCATGCATTTCTGTTGGGTTTATACCTAGGAGTGGAATTGCTGGCTCATATTATTCTTTGATTTTAATTGACATCATCAGAGCAAATAATAATTATAAAAATAGTTTCATGGAAAACAAGGAAGATTCGCATTTCAGTTCTTTGGATTGAATGAACATTTATGGAACACTGATGTCTTCTCACATATTAGCTTATTTAAATTCACAACAACCTCGGATATTGCTGTCTTTAGCCAACTGCAGAGATGAGGAAATTTGAGTCTTTTGGCTAATGTTCATACAGCTTGTATATAGTAGTGTCAGGATTTGATCCCAGGTCTTTTGTTTGTTTGTTTGTTTTTTTCGCTACGCGGGCCTCTCACTGTTGTGGCCCCTCCCGTTGCGGAGCACAGGCTCTGGACGCGCAGGCTCAGCAGCCATAGCTCACGGGCCCAGCCGCTCCGCGGCATGTGGGATCTTCCCGGACCGGGGCACGAACCCATGTCCCCTGCATCGGCAGGTGGACTCTCAACCACTGCGCCACCAGGGAAGCCCTGTTTGGGTTTTTAAAAATATATATTTATTTATTTGGCTGTACCAGCTCTTAGTTGTGGTACGTGGGATCTTTAGTTGCGGCACGTGGGATCTTTAGTTGTGGCATGTGGGATCTTTAGTTGTGGCATGTGGGATCTAGTTCCCAGGGATTGAACCTGGGCCCCCTGCACTGGGAGTGTGGAGTCTTAACCGCTGGACCATCAGGGAGCTCCCCAATCCCAGGTCTTTTGAATGCTAGTCTGTGTTCAGGTTGGCCATGCTACTTTTCTTGAGAAGTTGGCATCTTTGGGCACCAATACTTTCTGTTTTACGTTATTTTTACACACAAGAGAGAATTCTCTCTCTTCTGTTTTATGTTATTTTACTGATTGAAAACCCTTCCAAAAGACCTGCACCTGGCATGGTGCCTAGACTATAGCATCATGTCTCAAACAAAGGTTCATCATTTTGCATATCACTTCATATTGAGACTGGAGTCAGTTGAGCAGAATGGTTTGCCCTCACTAGCAGACACAGGTATTTGGAATTTCTTTCTTGCGGGGGGTGTGCTTTAGCAAATTTCTGCAGTTTTTTGTTGGTTTTTTTTTTTTTTTTTTCTTTGGAAAGAAGTAGCCCCTTCACACTGTTTCTGGCATAACTGCTCCCTTCAGATTGCTGAGGGCTTAAAAACCGGCTCACCAAACCTGTTAGAACTGAGTGTAAAGTAAGAGAAACAAGGTCGAAGAGAGAGCTGAGGGGGCTCCTGTGATTAAATGCGTGAATTCTGATGCCTGGACTTTGTAGAAATGAATTTGGCTCCCTGGGGATCTGTGTGCTTTACTTCCTGATTCCTAGGCTCTAGAAGAGATGAGATGGTGTGTGTGTGTGTCCACATGCATACGTGTATACTCTTTTCTTTTTTTTTTTTGGCTGCGCCCCATGTCTTACAGTATCTTACCCCACCAGGGATCGGAACCTGGGACCCTGGCAGTGGAATCGCGGAGTCCTAACCACTGGACCTCCAGGGAATTCCCACATGTATACTCTTTTTTTAAAAAAATTATTATTTATTTTATTTTATTTATTTTTGGCTGCATTGGGTCTTCGTTGCTGCATGCGCACTTTCTCTAGTTGCGGCGAGCGGGGGCTACTCTTGGTTGCGGTGCGTGGGCTTCTCATTGTGGTGGCTTCTCTTGTCGCGGAGCACGGGCTCTAGGTGCACGGGCTTCAGTCGTTGTGGCACGTGGGCTCAGTAGTTGTGACACACGGGCTTAGCTGCTCTGCGACATGTGGCATCTTCCAGGACCCAGGCTCCAACCCGTGTCCCCTGCATTGGCAAGGCGGATTCTTAACCACTGTGACACCAGGGAAGTCCCACATGTATACTCTTAGAAAAGGAAAAAGTAGGGTAAAAATTCCACCCACATCTGGAGGAAGGATAGTAATAAATTTTAATCTGAATTAATCTAAATTAATCTGAATTCTCTCTCTTCTCACTTACTTGCACACATACACAGACACATAGCCTATAACACAAGATAACAAAATAAAATTAAAACCCTTTATCCTCATAAAGAGTATTTGGGTTACCAGCTCTAGCCTTCCATAATGTGTAGAATATCAGATATATTAAGCTACAGAAAAAAAAACAGTGTGGAAAAATCTTTCCTTCCTCCAAATGTTTTATCCTCACTTATGTCATTGTGGCTTGAATTCTTAAGAACCCTAATAAGAAGGAAGGATAATCAAAGAAAACCCATTCTTGACCCCAAAATACTGTACCAGCCTGCTGTTGCGTTATAAATAATATAATCCACTAGTAAGTATCACATCTATGTCTTGTAAACAAACAACGAAACTGCAATTCTTTGTCAAGTGTGGAAAGACCACTACCATTTGTCTTTCTGGCAGGAAAAATAATTCTGGAGTTTTAAATGATTGCTCTGGAAAGACTGGGCAGAGCATTGATTTTAAAACAGAGAAGTCTTTGATCTTTATCATCTTATTTCCTGTTTAGAATCTGTTCTGTCTCTTCTCTCTTAACCAAATTGTGCAAAGGTTGTGTAAATAAATTTGCTTCTTCAGAAATCCAGTCTGTGGAAGCCTGATGGCTCTTCTGTGGCTGTATTTATGAAGCAATTTCTGAGATGAAATTTAAGTTCTTCTAATATGTAATGCCTGTACTTGGTAAATTGAAACCAGTCTCTTCACTGATTCTATAACTCTGCAAAATAGGCCTTGGTGACTGTCTCCAGAATAATTCAGTGGAACCTCTAAGCCTCTGAATATAGAGTCTAAAACACAGAGGACAAAATGACTCTGGTAGAATCCTTAGAATTTGACCACTTCAGAGATTAGCTGTTTTTATACATTCTTAGTTAGTTAAGTATGTCCATAGGTCCAGTGTATAAACTAGGATTATATTTCAACTGCATATAAAGAAAAATCCCAATAAAATGAGCAATTAGGGTTTTTTCCCCTCTTTCTCCCAGACCAAAGAAGTCTGGAGATAGTCCAAAGACAGATGGTGCCCCCATGGCTATCAGGCACCCAAGCTGTTTCTGTCTCTCTGGTTGAGCCTATCCTTATCATATTATCTCAGGATCCAAAATGGTTGCTGGAGCGTCAGCCATCACATCCGCATTACAAGCAGCAGGATGGAAGAAGAGGGGAAGGATAACAGGGATCCTCCTCTAGCAGAAGTAGTTCCTTTCAAAACATTTCCTCCAAGGCCTACGTAGTACTTCAGCTTACATCTCACTGGCTGGACTTAGGCACACAGCTATACCATCTTATAGTGGAGGCTGGAGGATGAGTCTTTTGGCCGAATACATTGCTGCCCTGAATCAAATGGGGCTCTCTTATTGAAGAAAGGGAGACTGGATAGAGGGGATGTTCCCTGACGCATCCAGCAAGGTACTATTTGTACAAAGAGCGTAGTATAGTGGAGAGGGCTTGAACTTTGAATTCAGACAGTCTTGTGTTTGAACCTTAGTTCCTCCACTTACTAGGTGCAGGACCACTTCTTTCAGCCTCAGTTTCCTACCCATAAAACACCAGGAGAGTAATACCTACTTTGTAGAGTTGCTGTAAAGTTTAAACAAAACCATGTGCATAAGTTGCCTTGTACTTGATAGGTACTAAATGGTGGCCATTATAGTTGTTATTATAAATGGGTAGGTTGTGCCTTCTACCTGCATCAGCATAGTGAGTATTTTTAAAATTGAGATATAATTCACATAGCATAAAATTTACCCTTTTAAGGTGTCCACTTCAGTGAGTTTTAGTGTATTCACAAAGTTGTGTAACCATCACCATGATCTAATTCCAAAACATTTTCACCACTCCCCCAAATCCCATATCCACAGGGTCACTCCTTCTTCCCTCCCCCCAGCCCCTGTCAACCACTAGTCAGCTTTCAGTCTCTATGGATTTGCCTTTTCTGGACATTTTGTGTAAATGGAATCATATAATTTGTGACCTTTCGTGTCTTTCACTTAGCATAATGTGTTTTCAATTTTAATCCATGTTGTGGCACGTATCAGTACTTTATTCCTTTTTTTGTGGCTGAATAACATTCCATTGCATGAATACACCACAATTTGTTTATCCATTTGTCTGTTGGACATTTGGGTTGTTTCCACTATTTGACTATTATGAGTAATGCTGCTGTGAACATTCGTGTGCAAGTTTTTGCGTGAATGTGTGTTTTCATTTCTCCTGGGTGTATATGCCTAAGAGAGGAATTGCTGGGTCATATGGTAACACTATGCTTAACCTTTTGAGGAACAGCCTGATCGTTTTCCAAAGCTGCTGCACTATTTTACATTCCAACTAACAATGTTTGAGGGTTCCAATTTCTCCACATCCTCTCCAACTCTTGTTACCTTCCAACTTTTTTATTATAGCCATACCTAGTGGCTGTGAAGTGGTGTCTCGTGGTGTTGATTTGCATTTCCCTGATGACTAATGATATTGAGCACATTTCATGTGCTTATCATCCCACTTTATATCTTTTTTGGAGAAATGTCCATTTGAGTCCTTTGTCCATTTAAAAATTAGTTATTTGTCTTCTCATTGTTGAATTTTAAGAGTTTATGGGACTTCCCTGGTGGCGCAGTGGTTAAGAATCCGCCTGCCAGTGCAGGGGACACGGGTTTGAGTCCTGCTCTGGGAAGATCCCACATGCCACGGAAGAACTAAGCCCGTGTGCCGCAACTACTGAGCCTGTGCTCTAGAGCCCGCGAGCCACAACTGCTGAGCCCACGTGCTGCAACTACTGAAGTCTGTGTGCCTATTCTCTGCAACAAGAGAAGCCACCGCAATGAGAAGCCCACGCACTGCAACAAAGAGTAGCTCCCGTTCGCCACAACTAGAGAAAGCCCGTGCACAGCAATGAAGACCCAGTGCAGCCCAAAAAATAAAAATAAAAACAAAACAAAACAAAAAAAGTTTATATATTTGGATACTAGACTCTTATCAGATATATGATTTGCAAATATTTCCTCCCATTCTGTTATGTGTATTACCTAATTTGCTCTTTTTAACAATCCTTTGAAGTGGATATTAGTGTCCCCATTTTACAGATGAGGAAGCTGAGGCTCTGAGGCAGTAAATAACTTGTCCAGGGTAACACATCTACTAACTGTGAAGATGGCACTGGAACCCAGGAAAAGATTAGCCAGGGCTCTTTTTGTTTTATTGACAGAAACCCATCTCAGGCCAGCTTACGCTAAAAAAGAAGTATAACTGCTCATATACCTGGGAAGTCCAGGACTGGCAGCTGGCATGGGAGAGATTCTGTAGTCCACTGATGCAAGTGATGTCACCAGGACTCTTCCTGTCTCCCCCTCCCTCCGTCTCTTGCTGTCTTTTGGTTAGCATCATTCTTAGGCAAGCTCTCTCATGTGTGGAAAAGGTGGTCATCAGCAACTAAAGGCTTCCTAAGTCCTTTGAGCTAGACCTAGAGAAGAGACACGTTGCTCTTCACCCTAGCTTCCATATCAGACCCCCATAAAGCTCCCTGATTGACCTTGCTTGAGTTTAATGCCTATCGGAATACCCATCGATGCTGCTTTCAGGAGTCTGGGATACCCTAGACAGCTTGGTCCAGCCCTTTGGTTGGAAACGTTGCAACATATGATTGACAGTCTCTGGAGAATCATGTGGAGTTAAGGAGAGGGTCATTCCTAAAAGAAGGGGATTTGTAAGGCAGGCAGAAAACGTAATCAGTGTCCTACAGGGTCTGTCTTGAACTACTAAGTTCAAGATGCTGAAATTTGTTGCGGGTAGATGAAAGTTAATTCCCAAAACCAAATAGTAGGGGAAAAGTCAATTTATTCACAAAAGTAAAACAAAAGATAATTGAAAATAATCATCTCCACATCCAATCAACAGTGAGTTCTCTGCTTTCCACTTAAACATAGCAATTTTATAAATGGGTTTGTATAATACCTCTAAACCTCTAAGACCACAGCAAAAAGACTAATTTTTCAAAAGCAGTAAACAAAATAAAGAACAGGGAACAGAAGCTAAACGCTTCTGGCAGAAGCTTAGTAGCAATTGTAGAGTTTTTTGTTTTTTTTAATGAGAGCCCCTAGTGTGATTTGGAATGTTCACATTGGAGAAAGATGGTAACCCAGTAGCATATGTTAGGAAGAAAACTCTGCCGTGGGTGGGCAATTTTCTTTTTTCAAATAGAGCGATGCCCTACATTTGACATAATTACAGGAAAATTCTATTATAATACAGCTCATTGTTATGTGGGTTCAAATACATTGCAGGTGAAATCATATTTTTGAAAAGCGACAGCTGGGTACTGTGATAGATTCCTATAATACAGGGTGCCTACAACAGCGGCCCCCAGCCCAGAACTAATGACCTCCAGACCGTTCTTGGCTTACAAGTAGATCTTGAGGCAGAGCTGGTGTTTGGGGTTGGCTGTAACACTGATATAAAAAAAGAATTCATCAAATTATAGGGTATTCTTGCCCTAGGACCTCAGAGAGCTTCTGCCCCAGACTCCTGGGAAATGAGGCCAAAGGAGGGGAGCTGATTTGGCCGAGGAAAAGGAGCTGACCTCCCCGGCAATGCCGTGTGTTCCTTCTCGGTGCTAAAGTCACAAAGCTGTCATTTATCAAAGTTTTCTTCTTGAGTAATGTTTCGGATGATAGGCAGCTTTGAAAAGTACTCATAACAATAGGTCCAACCGCGCTTTGGGTAAATCAGAGAGAGAGTCATCATACATGAAAGGACCTTTTTTTGGACTTCACATTCATAGGTCACATAGTTGAAACACATTTATTTTCTGTCTGAATTCTTTGAGCATTTTGGCAGTTGTGCTGCAGACTTGTATCTCTGTCTGCATGTGAGGACAGGCGCTGTATCTTAGGTGTCTTTTTGGCCCCTGAAGAGTCTAGCAAAGGACCTGTTTCGAAGACAAACAATGGTGTTAGTAGCTAACATTTATTGATCATTTACTATATACCGGCACTGTGCTATAGCATCTGGCATGGATTATCTCATCTATCCCTCACAGCAACCTTAGGAGAGAGAGAGATCTCCTCACCATCCTCCTTTTAAAGGATGACCTCCTTTGAAACTGACATTAGGTAACTGCTAAGGTTAGCAATCCCTGTTAAGTGGCAGGGCTGGGATTTGAACCCAGGTAATCTGAATCCAGATCACACATTCTTAACCTCTGGAAGGATTATAGTGCTGAATGATTATAGTAACTGAATGGAACTGAACTGATGGGTTCCAACCTAATACCTCTGCGCCCACTGGGGAATGTCCTCAGGGACCCGGGAGACAGTGGTCTTATCTCTGAAAGTGTCCAAACAAGGAAAGGGAGAGTAAAGTGGGTGTGGCAGAAGGAGAAATCTCATCTATGCTCTGTGCTGTAGGGCTGCCCTGGGTTGGGGGGAGGGGAGGGTCATTTACTAAAACATCACGACTGACTCCCAATGTTCAGGTTACAAAACATCTCTCTCCTTATTTCTTGTGACTTCTAACCTTTTATAAAGGGGCTCTTAAGGAAGGGCAAAGGGTGGGAGGGGAGGACTTAGAAGGTCCATCCACCGACACTGATTGCCCTCAAGCTCCCTGGCTTTGCTTCCCTGGCTTTGCTGGTTTTTGGAGAGCAGGAAAGAAGAGGAAGAGGCAAGACAGTGATAACGGGGGTGGGTGTGACTCCGGTCTCATGCTGTACTCGCAGTCTCCTTGCTCAAAGGACCAATTAACTGGTCCTGTGCCAAATTTTATGTAGTTACATTTTTTTTTAATAAATTTATTTATTTTATTTATTATTTACTTTTGGCTGCGTTGGGTCTTCGTTGCGGTGCGCGAGCTTCTCATTGCGGTGGCTTCTCTTGTTGCACAGCATGGACTCTAGGCGCGCGGGCTTCAGTAGTTGCAGCACGAGGGCTCAGTAGTTGTGGCTTGCGGGCTCTAGAGCACAGGCTCAGCAGTTGTGGTGCACGGGCTTAGTTGCTCCGCGACATATGTGGGATCTTCCCGGACCAGGGCTCGAGCCCGTGTCCCCTGCGTGGGCAGGCGGATTCTCAACCACTGTGCCACCAGGGAAGCCCTGTAGTTACAGTTTTAAATGGTAGGCAAATGTCTACAGGCATTCCTTGATACCGTGATGCAAAGACCAACATAATCCGTTCTTAAATGGGAGTTTCAGATACTTTTCTTACAGCAAGGTCTTTAATCCCTTCCTTGAAATGTAACTGGTTAGGGTGGAGGAGTCGGGCAACACTCGGGAACCAGCACAGCTGGGGTCTGGCCCTGATTTCCCACAATTTGGCCAGGGAATGCTGGGCAAGTCATTTAACCACTGGAGAATCTGCTTCCTTGTCCGAATAGTGAAAGGGTTGGTAACCGTATTATTCCTGAAATTCTTTCCAGCTCTGTTAACAGTTTATGATGATGTCAGATGATTGAAGAGACTCTAAGAACCAGAATTCCTCTTTCTAGTTCTCCTCTCCCAATTTCTCTTACACCCCTCCCCCAATGTAAATACTTATTCATTCATTCATTCTTCCCTCCATCTGTTCAATAAGTATCTCTTAAGCACCAGGGGCTCTGGGACTGTAACAGCAAATGGAAAACCCCCTGGTCTCAATGACCTCGCAGTCTAGTTGGAGAAATAGAAATATTTGGAAAATAGTGCCATGGAAAAGGGTCATAAAAGAGGCATGTGCTCAGCCCTGATGCACAGACTTGGGCCTGAGTAAGTGTGAGCCACTAAACTGAAACTAAGACAAATTCATCAAAAAAAAGAAAAAAGAAACCTGGATGTTCTCTAAGTGTTTCTCATTTTTCAGAATCCCGTATAACACCGCAATTTTTCTTCACTGGACGTTGTTTTACTTATATTAGAAAAGACGTAGCTCATAAAAGAGAGCTGGCTCAATCCAAAACACATTTATTGGGTATCCACAGGGAACCTGTACTAGGCAGTGCCTTCCGTGGGGAAGGAAAAGCCTGCAGGGTTTGGTTTCAGACAGGCTGTGAATAGCAGTTCTCTGTTTATTAACTGTTGTGCTTGAGGAGATTGGGCACGTCTCTGAGTTCTCAACAGACAGGGTGGTCCCTCACGAGGCTATTGGGGGAGATTTCAGGAGATGGTGCTTGTAAAATGCCAAGCCTGGGGCCCTAGCAATCTCTTGTCCCTCCCTTAGTTCTGCAGAGATGTAGGTGATACAGATAAGGATACAATTTAGTCTCCCTGTGCCCTCAAGGATTGACAGTCCGGGAATTCTGTAGTGCTGGAAACTCAGTAGGAAGGTGGAGTTCTGAGCCAAGCCCCACCACTAACAGGGTTATTTGTCTCTGGGCGGGCAGGGGTGAGGTGGGGTGGGTGGGTTTCTCATCTCTCCCTGTGTAGGGAGTCTGAAGTCCCTCCCAGTGATGCAGTAACCTTCACACAAAGCAAGAGAGGCTACATTGCAAACAGCCCTGTGAAGATTAATCCCAGCTGGAGGAATGGGGCAGTAGGAGTGCTCGCCAGACCAGCCAGGCCTGCATTTGAGTTGGGCTTGTCATGAGTTCCCCAGTAGGAGAAGAGAGACCACATCGGCTCCAACAGAAAGTCATCCTAGAGCTGTGGACCCATTGTCCGGAGGCTGATCACATGGCTGTGAAATCGGACCAGTCAGTCTGACTCCACCACTTGCCAAGGTGACCTCTAAGCTCCAGGTTTCCCCCAGGTATAAAATGGGGATAATACCAGCTCCCACTTTACGTGGTTGCTGTGAGTGTGAAGTGAGGGCAGGCCTGCTGCGGTGCAGAATCGTGCAGGGCATATAGGAAGCACAGCAATTGTTAGTTGATATTATTTTCTTACAGGATAGAGCAGAAATATATTCCTGAGTTCTTTCAGTTGATATTTACACCAGGATTCTGAGTCTTCTGGGTCCCCAGCACTCTGCCTGACTTTTCTTCCTCATCTCCCTCAGAAGGAACAGTCAGGGAACAGAGAGTTAGTTTTTTGTCTCCAAACAAACCATATTCTCCTCTTTACTTACTGAGAACACTCCAGTGGTTTTACTTGGAATATTTAAATAAAGTACATTGGAGACTAGAATAGGCTCTTTTTTTTTATTACATGAAATAGTATAAGCGTACTTGGGATGCGCTCATATAAGGCACATGAGCGAAGCAGTCTGCAGTGTAGGTCGAACATGGCAACGTGAGCCTGACAGTAAAACACGTGGAATCCAATGCATCCCTCCCTCCTCCTGCCCCCCGCAGTGCTTTCCTTTCTTCCCGCACTTTGTTAAGATGATAGAAAACAAATTAATAAGGTATCAGGTGAACTAAGGAAGTAACAGTACTTTCTTTGGTTGTCTGAGTTGGGAAAGACATCTAACGAAGTAGCACTATGAGAGGTATCATCGAGAGCCTGATTTTTGCAGGCAGTAGAAAAAGCCCTGGATTTCGTCTGCTGGGCTCTGGGACATTAACTTGCAGTGAGATCACCTTGTGTCTTGGTTTCCATTATTGTAATGCTCCCACGTCATGACTGTTACGTGGATGAATTCAGACACTGCCTATATAACAACCAGGGCAGTGCCTGGCCCAGGATGGGAGCTCAGAAAGTACGGGGTTGGCCAAAATGTTCGATCGTAACATCTTATGGAAGAACCCGAACAAATTTTTTGGCCAACCCAATACTATCCTACACCTCAGTATCCTCGGGTTTCTCTCCGGTAAGTTTAGGATAATCATACTTACCTCATAAAGTTGGCATGAAGTTTAAAGAAGGATATGTGTGTCCAAAATGCTATACTTAGCAAAGCATCAGGTATATTGCAGTTCTCAGTAAATTTTTTTTTTGGGGGGGTGAGGAATATCAGAATTTTTATCTCTAGATAAGGCTTTCAATATTCCCGTAATACCTGAAAAGTATTGTCCACTTATGATGTCTCAGACCCTGTTAAGCACTTTATGGGCTTTAGCTCATAGACTCCTGAGAGCACTAAGAGATAGTTACTAACATTGCCCCCATTTTGCAGATGTGAAAACCGAGACTCAGAGACATGAATTACTTTAACGAAGTCTAATAGCTGCTATCTGGTAGAGATGTGAGGCCAAGTCTTCCTCTTGAGAATCAGCCTATAACTCATGCTATTATGAAACAAATGCCCTGTTCTGTCCTCTAGAAGTTGCCTTGATCAGAATATCCTTCTTTACAGGAACTGTGTTCCATGAAAATAAGGCTTTAATTTTATGGCCTCCATTCAGTTCTGATCCTGATTAGTATTCATCCTACTTGATTCTAGATACTGTTTATTTACTTCCAAAATCCATCACTCATGGATCTGACCTCACCAGGGATACTTACAAGAATAAGCAAGGTCTCTAAAGACCGTTCCCAAATCTGAGATCCCAGACTTTGGGAATTACTGTGCAGCCTCCCCTTGGCCCTCTGCTTTCCTCCTCCAGGTGACTAATTTAGGGAGATATCTGAGTCTTGGAATGAAAAAAGATGTATTTGTAGTCATACTTCACATAAAAAGGGAGTTCAAAGGGAACTAACATTGGCTGATTATTCAAACTGCTTTATCCATATCTTCTCACTTTATTTCACGTTAACACAACCTGTAGTGTAGTAGTTTTATTATTACACTAATTTTGCAGATGAGAAAACAAGGCTAATAAGTGACAGAGTAGAGATTCAAACCCAGGTCCCAGTTAACACAAAGCGTATTCTCTTCCCACACCACCTGTTGTCCCTGTCCCATGAAGGCACTGGGAGCCTTGGAGGAATGCTGTAATTCCATCCCATCAGCTTGGGCCGCTGCCTAGCAGCGTGGATCAGAGCACCAGTAGCTCCTCTTGGTTTCTTGTGCCCAGAGAGCACTTCACACCCCCTCCCCACTCTGCCACCCCCCGGTGCATTGTCAGCTGTCTTGTAAAGGCACCTCCTTGGTCCTTAGGCAGATGGATGAGTGGAGCCTGCAACTGGGAACCTAACTCAGACAATCCCTGATGACTGTGGGGTCAGTAGTGCCATTGCTGACCAGGGAAATAAACCATCACTATTCTTAGCGCTGCTTTTCAAGGAGAAGAAAAGTATTCTGTAAGGACCATTCTCACCTTGGTCAGCAGTGCTCAGAGTAAACAGGCATGATGAGTCCAAGGGTGCCGAAGGGTGTCTGATGGAGATGATGATGACAACAAAGAGGAAGCGTGCTTTAGCCCGAGCCGGGCGCGCACAAGTACACGTACACGTGTGTACGAGTATGTGTGTGTATTTTTCCTGGCTCCGGAAGGGATCCTGTCTATTTCTGAGCAGCTCTGCACAAAGGAATCCAGCATTAAAGTTTTGCCCGCATCAGATTCTGTTCGCAAAAGATAGCCAGGAATGGTTTTCGGGGCATGGTTTCACATTTAAAAAGGATTATGGCCGGGCTTCCCTGGTGGCGCAGTGGTTGAGAGTCCGCCTGCCAATGCAGGGGACACGGGTTCGTGCCCCGGTCCGGGAAGATCCCACATGCCGCGGAGCTGCTGGGCCTGTGAGCCATGGCCGCTGAGCCTGCGTGTCCAGAGCCTGTGCTCCGTAACAGGAGAGGCCACAACAGTGAGAGGCCCGCGTACTGCTAAATAAATAAATAAATAAATAAATAAGGATTATGGCCCATGAACTCTAGAAATGGCGGGTGGAGGTGTGAACCTTTGAAATTCTAATTGCAGCCCAGTCTAAGGACGTATATATTTACCCGGGCACAATATCTCATTGTTCACATACTCCTTTCTTGGCCGGAGGAGGAGCAGATACATAACATAATCTTCAAATGAAACTGAAACAACGATTGGTGGCAGCAGTTTGGACTCTGGTGAGTTCCGTCAAGAAAGAAATCCCCGCTGTTGACCATCGCAGTTAGCTTAGCTTGTCCTAACAATCTTTATTCCTTCCGTCTGTAGAGCTGAGGGAATGCACAGACTCAGCTCCAGCTGGGAGGGATCTGTGTGGTCATTTTGACACACCCACCCCTTTATTTTACAAGTGACGGCACCAAGGCCCAAGGTGACAGTATCAGTTATTAAGAGAGAAAGCTCTGGAATCCAGGCCTCCTGGAGTTGAGGCAGTTATTCACCGACTCTAGGCTTTTCGTAATGGCTCATATTTATCGAGTGTTTACTCTAAGCCATACCTATGGGATGGAAGCAGCTACCAGCCCAGCGGAGGTGACAGGCATTCGATGACAACTTGGAATAGAGGGAAGAGTAGAAATAATGCGAAATCAAAGTCTAAATTGATTTCCAGCCTAGAGGAAGGTCTTCCTGGAATGGATGGAAGTCTAAGTGCTGGGTGTTGGGCTCTCAACTGCTGCATGGGGTAGCATGCGGTTACGGAGGCTCAGAGAGCTTGATTAGCCCAAGCTAGTAGTGGCCATATTTGCTCCAGTCACAGAACCTTCTAGATGCAGGATGACCCAGTTAGTATATGGAAAAAGAGGTAGGATTTTCTTCTGGTGGCTCATACGCCAGTCTGTCAACAACAGCACATGAGCAAGTGACCTCCAGGTGCAGGTCTTTTCTTTTTTTAAAAATATTTACTTATTATTTTTGGCTGCGTCGGGTCTTAGTTGCGGCGCGCGGGCTCTTTGCCTGTGGTGTGCGGGCTTCTCTCTAGTTGTGGCGCATGGGCTCCAGGGCACCTGGGCTCAGTAATTGCCGAGTGCAGGCTTAGTTGCCTACGTGGTCCCTTCCCCGACCAGGGATCGAACCCGTGTCCCCTGCATTGGAAGGCGGATTCTTAACCCCTGGACCAGCAGGGAAGCCCCCGGGTGCAGGTCTTAAATGGCCTGCAGTGGCCATTTGGCTCTCTCCCCAGAACCTCAGCCTTGGTGTGTCCCAAACCAAACTTTTAAAGTGTGAATGAGGAGAAGGAGGGTGCCTGTTTGCTTCTTTACTTATTTTTTAGAATGCCTCTCAGAACTCATGTCTCAACACCTCACTTTGGCAGGGAAGAGTCTTTATTGGTGTATGCTGCCTTACCAAGGCCTTCCTTTCATTAGCTGAAAGGCTTGCCTTCCTAACAGAAATGAACAGTTCTCTGAAGGCACAGTGCAGGTTCAGGACAGCCAGCACAGGCAGACAAAACAGCTGGAACTCTCACAGTGGCTTTCCTGTGCACAAAGCACTTTCTCATCCGTTATCATTTAACAGCCTCATGGGGTTGATGCCCTCATCGTTCCCCTTCTTGGGAGGCAACTGAAGGCCAAGATCGCAGAGCCAACAGCACGAGGCAGCCCCTCATTCTCTTTTCTGCTCAAGATGTCACCTTGTCAGAGAGGCCTTCTCTGAACGCTCCTTATACCATAGCACCTGCATCACTTTGTTACTCTATATGTGCTCCACTTTATACTACACAAGTATTGCTTGTCTGTTTCCCTACTAGAAGGTAAGGTCAGGAGAGCAGCTCATTGTCATTGAGGAATCTCCAGGGCACATAGTAGGGCCTTAGTAAATAGTTATTGACGGTGAGCGAGGAGATGCGTTTGCATTCGACAATCCCCCCCAGGCCCAATGCTAAGACAGGTCCACAAGGTCCCACCCTGCCTTGAGGCACCCCGTTGTAGTTTGCAGAAGGTTGTCAGACAACAAGACAACCTTACAAGATGGCAGGAACTCAATCCCAGGGGAGGCCCCGGGGCCAGCCTTCTGCCGGGGGGCGCGGCGGGGGGGGGGCGGCATTTGGGAGCTGAGTTTACCAGGCGGCTCCCATTGGCTCCAATTACAGGAGCCAATCCTGAGGCGCTTCCTAAGGGCCTAGCTTTTTTTTTCAAAACCAATTTCATCCACAATCAATGGTGAGAAATTAAATGGATTCTTTGGATTACGTAGATTGAGCAAAATAGCCATCTGCCAGGGCCGAGGAATGAGCAATCTGTTGGTAATTTTTCTGCTGAAATTTGGCATCTGCTTGGCGTTGTACACCATTTGCACCTCGGGAAATACCTTTTTACACCCCTGACCCTCGTCTGGCCTTCAGATTAAAAAAAAAATGCAAATGAAAGATTAGAAAATTATAAAAAAGAAAGAACCCTTCATGTGTCTTCACTTAGCATTTTAGCGACTTAAGCAAACTGCACAAAACTAGCCTTCCAAAGGCGGTGAGCGCCCTGAAAGGGAGTGAGGCCCGGAGCCGGCGAGCCGGCAGTTGCAAGCCCGGGCGCCGGGCCGGCTCCTCGCTGCGGCCGCGCGGGCCGCCCCGTGCCCCTGTCGCCGGGCCCGCGGCTCTCGCAGCAGGAGGCGGCTCTCCGGGCCTCGCTTCCTGCACCCACACGGGGCTAAAAAAGAACGCGCACAACTTTTTTTGGTCCTCCTTCTTGCGAAACGCTCGCGTAACAAGCTCGCCGGAGTAACCGCTCCGGGGGCTGCCCGTGGACGCGGGCTTCCGCTGCCCCGCGCGGCCCCCGCCCGGGAGCGGGCGTCGGAACGGGGCCCGGGCGTCGGCGCGGGGGCGCCGGCCGGGGGCGGGGCCGGGGCCGGGGGGGCGGGGGGGGGGGGGGGGGGCCCGGTGGCGCGTGCGCAGAGCACTTCCTTGTTTGTCCCCGTGACTGTAGCGGGAGCGCCGCCCGCCTCCCGCCAGCCCGCCAGCGGGAGTGTGTGCTCAGTCAGTCGGTGTCCGCGCCGCCGCCTGTCAGATCGTGTGAGAAGGCAGCGCCTGCCGCCCCGACCTGCCCAGCCCGGGCCCCCGCGCAGCGCCGCGTCCCCTCCCCCGCCGCCGCCGGCATGAGCAGAGGGAGGCGGGTCCCCGAGAGTCCCCTGCCTCGCGCGCCGCTCAGAGTTTGAAGGGCCCCGCGCCGAGCGCCGCCGCCGCGGCCGCCGCCGCCTGCTTCGGCCGCCAGCCCTTTCTCCTGCCGCCGCCGCTGCCGCCGGGATCTCGAGCCGCTCCAGGCCGGGCGGCGAGTGGCGGGCTGCGCGCGGGGCGTTCATGAGCCGCCGGCCGGCCCGCGGCCCCGGGAGCCTGCGCCGTGACTCACCCCTCGCCCCCGCTTGTGTCTCGCCCTCCCCGGCAGGATGCCGGACCAGATCTCCGTCTCCGAGTTTATCGCCGAGACCACCGAGGACTACAACTCGCCCACCACGTCCAGCTTCACCACGCGGCTGCACAACTGCAGGAACACCGTGACGCTGCTGGAGGAGGTAGGTCGGGGCCGGTGCCCTCCGCGCATCCCCCCCGCCCCCCCCAGCGCCCGGCCCCCAGCCGGGGACCCCGGCCCGCCCGCTGGGATGCCTCGCTGCCTCCCCTCGCGGCCGCCGCCTCGCAGTTGGATTGTTTCGATTTCCGAGCCGGGGAGGATGGGGATGTTGGGGCCTGGGGAGCCACACCCCCTCCGGGACCCCCTCCGCCCACCGCGCTCCCAGGTGATCGGGGGACTTCGGATGTGCAGCCCCCGCCCCATTTCCCCCGGAGCTGGAGGTGGGGAGAGAACTGAGCGGGCTCTGGACAGCCCGAGGCAGAAGAAGAGGCAAGTCCTCTCCCTCTCTTGCTCCCTTCCTGGGTGCCAAACAGGCTTCTAGGCGCTTTCCACATCCTTGTGACCCTCTCGTAACCCGCGAAGTAGGTGGTGTCAGGCCACCGAGGGCAGAGGGAGGCGAAGCCCTGTGGCCAAGGTCACTAGTAGGGGACTGGGCGATGGTCAGTGAATGCAGCTCTCCAAGGCCCGGCTTGGCCAGGCAGGCTTCGCTGCATAGGCGAGGGCCGGTGGAAAAATCCCAAAGGAGTGAGAGGGGGCTCAGGCCGGGACTGCCTCCACCCCAGGATTCCTCCCTTCTAGTCCTAAAGCCCTGGGTGGAAAGAGATATCTGTGCAGACTGGTCCTCACCCTCCTCCCCTGGCTGGATGGTTTGGTAGGGTTTGAGGCTGCTGCGCCAGCAGGATCTGCCCACAGGGAACTCCTAAGCTGTGAATGCAGACCCGAGGCTGATGCTGCCTGGAAGAGCTGGCTAGACAGGAAGAAGGGAGGCCTGAGACTTCAGAAAGAACAGCTCCTCTTATCTGGGTCCACCGGGGAAAGGTTGTGGGTGCCCAGGGCAGAGCCAAGAGTGTAGCAGTTTCCTTTAAAATTTTAAGTGAATTAGTGATCAGGCAGAATGGGTAGGTAAGGAGGAACCCACAAGCCCAGGAGCTGCAGAAGCCTCCGAACCTCCATAAAAATAGGCATTTGTCCTGGAACTCTGCCCCATCTGTAAGTGCTGTAAAGCACCACTACCCTCCAAAGAAACCAAACCTATTTCAACTGAAAAAGACAGCATTGGGGGAAGTTAGGAAGGCAGATCGTTTTCCCTGCCTAGATTATTATTGTGTGGTTGGTTTACTTGAGGTTTGGGAAGCTCTTTCTGATTTAAGCTCACCATGGCTCCCCCTCTGTAACATTAAGAAGCTTGGGCTTCTGTGGGCAAACTGCTCTTGATGCAGGCTTTGATACTCGCTCTGGGTCAGGTTATAAGCAGAACTGGTGTTCAGAAGCCAAGGGGCCCCAAATTTTAGGAGGGGAGACGTTCCTGCTAGTGCTGAGTCCTGTTTTGCTGGCCTGACGTTGCATATTAGTCTGAATGTTTTATGCCAGTTGAGGTTGCTTCTGGAGTCTCTCTGAAGTTAATGTTGGGTTATTGAACTGAATTTTGAAATTCAGCTGGAGAAATACCATCTAACTAGATGTGTTGGAAAGCCAGAGGTAAATGGCTCTCTTCTTTGTTTTGGTTTTGTTTTTGTCAACTGCCTGTCTGTCGCACCAGCCTGATGTTTGGTGTCTGGGATTAAACGGACTTGCCAGGCATTCAACCCTATGACAAGTCTGTCCTTCACTTGATTGTGATAAATTGAAACATGCTGATATGGGAGCATTTTTCATCCTTCTTCTGTACTAGTTGTATGCTTCTAAGGGCTGTGACATCGGTTAGACTGAGCGGTTATTTTCCTTCTAGAGAAGTTCTTCAGTGCCTGCTAATAGAGCTGTCAATTATTTTAACTTTCCCTTTCTGCACATTCAGATAGTGTCACTGTATTCTGTTTGTGTGGGGTGTGATAAGGGTAAGTATATAGTTGGTGATGCTGTTTGTAGGGGTATGTGCCCACGTTTTGCGGCCACACCAGAGGATAGGGTTAATGTTTTAAAGTTACATGCAGCTGCTCTTGATCTTCGTTTGAGGTTACTAAATTTAACAGCAAATACAGCAGATACATTTTTTTTTTGGTGAGGAATATTGTTTTGCAAGGTTAGATAGAAAAACAGACCTGGTGATGATACAAACGTGGTCACCTATGAACTTGAGAAGGACTTGGAACCAGGCTGGAAGTTCAGAAGTGTCATGTTGGAGTACGGTTGATATGTTCTCAATGAATGTTTCATAGAGAGTGGCACAATAATTTTGTAACTGTTTTTCTGAACTCAAGGGCAGTCCTGGTCAAGAAGTCATTGTCTCCAGTCTGCATCTTTTAACTGTTGAATTGTATTCCATGACGTTGGACTCGTGAATGATTACCTTTAGCATAAATGTGAAATATGCCCTTTAGTTTCTTAATTGATAATCACCACAGTTGAATTTTTAATCCCCCCCACCCACCCAAGCTTACCTATGTGGAAGAGGTACATTAGTATAAATGTCTTGAGTGGATCACAATTCAGTTCTTAAAAATTATGGCGCTTAGGACTTCCCTGGTGGAGCAGTGGTTAAGAATCCACCTGCCAGTGCAGGGGACATAGGTTTGAGCCCTGGTCCGGGAAGATATCACATGCCGCGGAGCAACTAAGCCCGTGAGCCACAACTACTGAGCCTGAGCTCTAGAGTCCACGAGCCACAACTACTGAGCCTCAGCTACTGAAGTCTGCGCACCTAGAGCTCGTTGCTTCACAAGAAAAGCCACTGCAATGAGAAGCCCGCGCACTGCAACAAAGAGTAGACCCTGCTCGCTGCAACCAGAGAAAAGCCCGCACGCAGCAATGAAATCCCAACGCAGCCAAAAAATAAATAAATTAATCAAAAAAAAATTATGGGGCTTAAGGTTGTTATCCTCAAAATATAAGGAAAAATTTTGGGCCAGACCGCGAAATCTTGTTGGCCTAGGCTTCATGAGTGAGATATATGGAAACTTTAAGAGTGCTGTTTGTGTTATCTTGTGGTTATTCTTAGGAATAGAACTTTTGGGTAGTTTTTTGGTGATGTGGAAACTCAGGAACAGGAATTAATTTGGGGCAGCTTAGAATTTTTTTTTAAATCTTTTTCTAGTTCTGCTAATTGTCTTCCTATTTATCTATGAAATTTTTTGCTCTTTGGATTCCTAAGTCTCACCTAAAAGATTGTATTCGATCTCCTAGCTTGGAACCCCAAATTAGCCCACACTCTCTCTTTTGCTGCGTCCTGTCGGCAAAGAGTTCTGTGCTTTGCAGATGTTGGCGCGTTTACTTTCATCTCTCTGTGATGTGCACTCAAGGAGCTGGGTCAGAAGTATGTGGTAAAAAAGGAAAAGAGTTTACTTCTGGGCTTCACCTTTGGGGGCAAAGGGTCCCACATGACTCTGGAAGTCATGGCGTGGCTGGCACACAATGAGTGGCTGCTTTTGAGAGGCAAGAGCAGACGGGCTGCCAAGGTTTCATGCTGGTGTGTGAGTGTTTTCCAAGCAAAAAGCCAGTGTTTTGCTTATTCAGCAACCAGAGCACACTGATGTGTGCCATTTGACTTGTGACCGTTTGGAAATTATGAGTAAATGACTAGGAGAAGGCAGAGCTTTCCCAAGAAGGTAGCAAGCAGGCACATTCCAGGACCACTGTCCGGGGAGAGAGTAGGATAGACTCTCCATCTAAAGGCTTAGATCGGTCCACACTTAGTGCTTGGTGATGGGGAGAGTCCAGTGTGATCCACGAAGGTCGGCTTGGTTATTTAGTACTGGCCCAGCACTTTTACCTTGGGTGACGGTGAAGGAGGCATGTTCTGCCCATTTATTGAGCAGCTGCTCTCTACCAGGCGCACTGAAGACACACGGCACGCGTGATCACACTTAACCCTCATACAGGCTTTATGAAGGAGGGACAGTTGTTACCTCCATTTTACAGAGAAGAAAACTGAGATGAAGTGATTTGTCTCCAAGGTCAAATGGCTTATAAGTAAATGAAATCCTAAACAGTTAAGACAAAAAGTAGACGTTCTAAATGTCTACAAAGACATATTCCAGGGGTTTTGTAGGGAACATAGGAGGCTTCACTTTTTTTTTTTTGAATAAATGTATATATTAGGCTGTGTTGGGTCTTCGTTGCTGCGCACGGGCTTTCTCTAGTTGTGGCTCGCGGGCTCTAGAGCGCAGGCTCAGTAGTTGTGGCGCATGGGCTTTGCTGCTCCGCGGCATGTGGGATCTTCCCGGACCAGGGCTTGAACCCGTGTCTCCTGCATTGGCAGGCGGATTCTTAACCACTGCGCCACCAGGGAAGCCCCAAGGAGGCTTCACTTTTATTGTCCCTTCTCATTTTGATCTCATGAAACAGAGGTACCTAAGTTCTTAGGTGGCTTGGTTTTTCTTCATGTTCACGTTCCAGGGAGTTCTTCAAGGTAATACTTAAATGCACTAATTTTTCTCTGCTGTGCTTTCACAGATTTGCGTGTGGTTTTTCAGATTCAAATGTGGGAACTTACTTGGCATCATCCAGGAACAGCATTCACTCAGCATATTTTGGGGGAGCGCTTGCTGTGTACAGCCTAGTGGAGGTATGGGGGGCGGTGCTACCTGGATTAGGTTATGGAGAATCTGATGGTCTTGGAGAGAGAGCTCAGTTGGGCCATCACTCTTAACAAGGTAGAAAGGGGCAGCTCGTAGGTGGGGGAAAATAACATAGGGCATTATCCTGTGACACAAGCTGAATCACTCGTCCAGTCAGTATACAAATTGTCCATACACGTGGCCTGAAGTGTGCTGGACCCTGGGCATGCTAAGATGAACAGCCCTGCCCTCAACAGTCTAAAAGTTTTGTTAAGGGGGTTTTCAGTCAAGTGTGGGTCTTGCATCAGAGGCTGGCTTGTGTTAGCATGGGCAGATGAGGTGTTCAGTCCTTTCTGAAGGCATAGAAATGTTTGGCTAAATGAAGAAATTAATGAAAGTGTGGAATGGAGGTTCCTTATCAAGGCCTGTTCCAGAATAACAGTAGTTACCAGCTGTTAGTGCTCTTACTGTGTGCCAGCCCTGTACACTATTATTTCATGCTGACGTTTACCCTACTATGATCATTGACCTCATCTTATGATAGTTAAGTCTTTTGCCCAACATCACACAAACGGTAAGTAGTGGATTTGGGAATTAATCCTATATCTATAGTGTTTCCATGCATGCCAGTCAGACTTCATCTGTATGTGTTTCCTCCCACCCATGTAAGTTTTCATTTTTATCCATGTTCTTTGGGGCATCTTCTTCCATGCTGATGACTAGAGGTCATCAATCTTAGATAAATGCTTTTAAGTCCTCAAGTGTTGTTCTAGGGAATCTCACATGTAGGACCTGTATGGCCAGGGCTTGGAGTCTGACCTTGTTCATCAGCTCCCAGTGTTCTAGAATGCAATTGCATTGCTTCTCTTAAATCTTAAAAGCTGGCAAACTTAATAGGAAGTGCTCCTTTATATAGTGGCTGCTAAACTTGGTTGTAGTCTTAAAAAAAACAAGTCTCAGGAAGGGTTTAGATAAAATCAAAGTTGGTCCTTTGCATTGCTTAAGGTTAAGAATATGTGCTTACTTTGTCCCTGAACTCTTGAAGATAAAACAACAAAAGGTGAACAGGTCTTCCCCGATGCCGATGTCCCATGCAAAATTCTGGGCTCTGTGGCTCAACCCTCAGTCCCGAGGTACTTAGGGTGAGTTTTCTCTGGACATAACCAGCAAAGGCCAGTGAGTGAAGGATACATTTGCCTATAGAAGCAAGGAGAGAAGGACACTTCCTTTATGTACCAGAACTCATCCTCTTTCTAAAATGAGGCTCAAACCTGTTAGCCGGCTAGTCCAAGCTAATGCTGTTTGCCTTTTATATACATCTTTAGGGTTTAAAAACCATTGTCCACTTCTACCATCTAATAAAATCCCTGTCTGATAGCATTCTTATCATTCTTTTACATATGAATAAACCAAGGCTCAGAGAGGTAAAGTGTGTTCCCCAAGGTCACACAGTAGTGAATGCTCTGAGTGCAGAATCTCTGGATCTGAAACCCTTTCTGTTTCATCTCTAGTTCACTCTTTTGTGCTTCCTCTCTGCTAGTTTTTGTTTGTTTGTTTGTTTTTTGTCTTGCAGATGTCTACTGATTATTTTTCTTATCTCCACTTGATTTCTAGTGTCAGAGACAGAGAGAGAGAGACAAAGATAGGTTGGGGTAGAGAAGAAGAAGAAGGGAAAGTTGTTTTTCTCTCTTAAGAGACCTCTTGTAGGACCTCTCTTGAAATCTCTGTCTTTTGTAGTCAGAGACAGCACTGCCAGCGGTCCTCCCTGGGCTCAGCAGAAGTGGAAAAGGCCCTGTGGCTTCCAGCTCCACCCTGGCATACTTGGTCTGGGACTGTTGACTAACCTGTCTTTGCCTGTGAGCTGCCTGCAGCCCTGGCTGAAGAACCGTGACTCTGGGTTGGAGTGCTGCAGGGTTCTCCGGCTGGCTGCCTTCGGGCTTCCTGCCCATCACAGCCCTGCCTTTGGGCTGGGTGCTGGGAACTCTGGACATCAGAGCTGAAGGGGCCTCGGAGAAAATGTAGTCTGGTGCTTGCCAGCCTAGGAGCCTGGACTCTGAGGGGCCCACGGAAGTTGCCATGTGGGTCCAGCAGCCACTGGCAGTAGCCCAGGAAAATTAATAGACACCTCTCATAGTGTGGGTCAGCATATTTCTCATGCCAGTTGTCTTGGATTTTGGCTGAAATACATCCGCTTGGTGGTGGAGCACTGATTATCTCCTGCTGGTCAGATACTTGGATTGCCAGTTATAGATTCCTAACATTGGGAAGCAAAATGTTCTCTCATTCTTGTTTTTGGTTTTGCTAGAAGCAGCTTCGAGTTTTGTATTCCAGTGGGAGAAAGCTCATGAAGGAAAAGGACCCGCACAGATCGAGTTTAGTAACGTTGCTTTCAGAGGTGGAAACGGAGACCTAAAGATGGCAAGGAAATTAGGCAGGGATTTGAATTCCAGTCTCCTGACTCCTAGCCCAGGCTCTTTGCACTCTGCTCTCCCAAAGGGCTATGGAGGCTGGTTGTACACGGGGCGGGGTGGGGGTGGGGGGATGGGCGGGACCCTGTGGCTCTTGCGATGATGCCTTTTCCAGTGTCGTTCCCTAGAACTTGCTTCCAGGTAGAAGGAGTGGAGAATGAACCTGAACTTGGGAACCTGATCTTGCCAGCCGCTCTGCTGGTAAGTCCTGCTCTCACATGACCTGCTGTGCGAAGCCACAGCAGCCGTCCCTGATGTGGGGCTGGGAGGCTTTCATTAGAAGCGTTTGTGGTGTTGGATGTTCAGACGTTACCCAGACCTTTGTCTTTACGTCTGGGAGTCAAGGGAGCCTCAGAGAGGTGGTTTCCATTTATGTAACCTAGTCATTTGGGGACTAAAGGCAGACCTTGGCCTCAGCCATTCCCACATGTATTATTTAAACGCGAGTAAGTGATGGGAGCCGGATGGGGATCACTTTGTAGCTAAGCCTCCGTTTCCTCATTCGATGAATAAATGGCATTGTTTTGAGTATTAAAGGAGATAATGCAAGTGCGGCACTCATCAGGTGACTGCATTACTGGTAAAATGTGGCCCTATGAATGCCAAGGCCTGACCTGTCTCATTAGTCAGGCTTCCTCCCGTGGCGCGGGGAGGAAGGAGGTGAAAGGCATTCCTTGATGGGGAGCCGGGCAGAGCTCTTTCCACTGTGGACCAGCGGCGACATTTGGGTCGAGGAAGACAAAGTTCCCTTGCCGAGGTTAATTGCAGCCCTGTTATCTTCTAGTGTGTGTCAGGCAAGTCACTGAACCTTTGGGTGTCTTAGTGCCCTCATGGGGATAGTACCTGCCTCTTAGTGAGTCAGTGTACGTGAAGTGCATGGAGCCGTGCCCGGCATGGTTGGTGCTCTCTAAATGATTGTTCTTACCGTCACTCTTGTTGCTGTTTATTATTAATTGGGTTGGACCCTTGAATGTGTGACGGAGAGGACGACACTCGGTAGAGTCATTTTGGACGGATGCGTGATGAGGTCAGTGACAGAGCCAGCTGTGTGCCTGGGAGGAGCTGGAGGGTGGAGGCGCAGATGGGACTAGAGGGAGGACTAGGGCAGCACTAAACACATTGACCACTGCGGGGGTCACGGTCAAAGCCAACTTGATCTGAAATAGACTGTCAACTCCGTTTTACTCTATACTCAGCCCTTGGCGGTACTGCTGTGAAGTAAGGGAAGCAGTGGGCAGAGCTGCCCCCTCGGACCCAAGCCGGTCTGATGGGCTCTGCCGGCACAGCCTTGCTGTCCGTGCTTCCTGGTGTCACTGCTGATTCTTTGTTTCCTTCCCCCTGACCTCCTTCTGCCGTATCCCCTCCATTGGTGCGTCAAAGCTGGGGCAGTGCTGCCCCTTTTGGTTTTTGCTGGGGCTTTGGGGTAATGAGCCGCGTTCTCTGTTACATAATAAATGCAGGTATTTGGTTTTGGTCATTTGTGGGGAGGTGCTGGGGGAAGCATTTATGTGTTGGCCCTGACTGGGACTGAGCGTGGCAGCTTGGTTGTTTGCTTTACTGATTACAGCTTGAAGCACTGAGACCACAAGGAATTCTATTTTGGTTTGGAGGCAGGCGCCTTCACAGAAAAGGATCTACCCTTGAATTTGCATTTCTGTGTGCCTCATAACTTCTTTTTATTATTATTATTTTTTTTTTTTAATTTTTGGCTGCATTGGGTCTTCATTGCTGTGCACAGGCTTTCTCTAGTTGCGGCGAGTGGGGACTACTCTTCGTTGCGGTGTGTGGGCTTCTCATTGCAGTAGCTTCTCTAGTTGCGGAGCACTAGGGTCTAGGCGCATGGGCTTCAGTAGTTGTGGTGCACGCGCTTAGTTGCTCCACGGCGTGTGGGATCTTCCCAGGCCAGGGCTCGAACCCGTGTCCCCTGTATTGGCAGGCGGATTCCTAACCACTGTGCCACCAGGGAAGCCCTATAACTTCTTTTCAGTGTCAGTAAGATGAATTTTCATTAGTGGGGCAGGAGTTAGGTCAGACCTGGAGGCCCTTGACCCCGCTTGGTCTTAACAGAATCTAGGAGTTCACAGTGGGTTCTTCCTACCCAGAGCCCCTTCTGAGCAGCCCTGTATCATGGTGCTGTTTGTGGTCACTTACGTAAGAACTGAATTTTAACGCCAAGGCTATGGTATAATTTTCCCAAAAGAACTGGAATATGTATGCCTTTGGTAAGACAGCACCCAATTTAGCCACCCAGAAGCTAGGAAAACAAAATCAGAGCCTCTTGCCCCAGGGAGGTAGAGCCCCAAAGATGATTGCGTTGCACGTAGCAACTATTACAGAAAGCAGAGTCCATCCAGACCATCCCTTTCCCTGCCAGATGTGATTTGGATGGAGAAAAAGATAAGTTCTTCCAAGCTCTTTCTGTTATTAATAGAGCCTGGATACCTTGTATTTCTGTAGCATTGTGCTCAGGGGCTAGGGCAAGCACGGCCGTGTCCCCAGTGCCCTGTATTATTATGGGATACACTTGACAGAGCTGGAAAAGGCCTTAGAGACCGTCTCCTGCTTTCTGTGGATGAGGAAGCTGAGACCCAGAAAGCCCAAGTGTGTTAGGCTCTTTTGTTGGAAGTAACAGACTCTGCCTCCCCCCAAGAAAACAAAATACAGCTAGTTCAGGCAAAATGAGGGTTTATTATAAGGGCTCCCGGGGGGGTATTTTATGGAACGTGGGGAGCAAGAATGGTAGGAAGTGAGGGTATTCTCTTGAGCAGATGGTAGAGATTGGCAGCCCTGGCTCTAGTGCCCCCCACCAGCTTAGTCTGTGTGCCTGGCTGGGACACCTGGGACGGGGGGTCGGGTCAGCCAGCTGGGGTCAGGAGACCACTGCTAGTGCAGTCAGCTTTGGTGGGTTGGTGGGGCTATCGGATGGGAGGGAGTCCCTCTTCAGCAGGGACTGGGCGTGATGGTGGTCCTCAGAGACAGCTAAGGGAGTAGGGAAGCACCCCCTCTACCCCGGATCACAAGGGCGATGGGACGAGGATCTGGTCTTCTGGTCCCGCCGTCAGCATCCTTCAGTGGAGTGAGAGCCACATGGAGATGACAGTGCCTCCCTCGCAGGGTTGTCAGGAGGACCAGCCGCAGCCCTGTGCCTCGCCCCAGCGGCCCTGGGGGTGTCAGCTTCTCTGCCCTTCCCTCTGCAAGTCTCGCCTCCCTGTGACCCCCCTGCTCTGTACTCATTTGGGACATTTGAAGGGCTGCGGTCAGGGCACCGCGCTGCCTAACTGTAGCTTTCCTGATGTGGTCAAGAAAGACCAACATTCCACACAGGGTGAGGGTGGAGGAGAAACACCCCACTGCCGTTTAAACCATGGTGATGACATGGTGCTCAGAAGTAATCTCCCATTGATACCCAGGGCGGATGGAAGATTCGGCAGGGCAGCTGGGCTCTGCTGGGGAAATGTGCTGCTTTGATTGGCTGTCTCCCAGTGTCGAGTAACAGAAGCTGCTTAAACGTCTGACGAGGGCCCGCGGCTTTCTTTTCATTTAAGTGACTTCACTGACCAGTTACACACAAAATAAAACTTGAGCGTCTTTGCTGTTTTCAAATGTGGGGAGTCTTCTTTCATGTTTCATTAATCATCTTTTAAAATGTAGCTCATTTCCTTTTCCTTGTCATGCTTATTCACATTAATAACACTTACATAAAATTAGATACTCCTTATTTCCACGAAGTGCAAATCAAAATAAGCATTCACTGCTGGCCTAGCAGCTGCTGCTGCTTTAATAGGAGTAATATTTTTCATAGCAATGCAAGTGAATGCACTGCCTCCCGGTAAATAAAATGGTGCCAAGTCAAAGAACGTGGTCACTGTCCCAAGGCTTCTGCATTTTGAGTAAAAGAGTTTGAACAAATTCTGAATCCGCCAGCACTACAATTAAGCACCTTCTCTACGCTGGGCACTGTGCTGGATGCCTTACACACATCATGCCACTTAATTCAGTCCTTCCAGCAGCTCTGTGGGGTGGGCACTGTTGCCCATTTTACAGATGACAGGCTCGGCTTAGAAAGGATTCAGACCAGTCCATGCTCTTTCTACCTCAGACTCGTCCTAAAGAAAAAATGCTTTATATTGTGAATGGAATGTTAATGAAGTAGAACAATCAGGAAATAGGCTTCAGCTGAAGCATGAGATATTTCAGTTAGAGTTGAATAAGAACTTCCTGACAAGATATTAAATACCACTGGGTGGTCATGGAAATCACATTTTTTCCCCTCCAGTTGGCTAATTAACTAAATTATATACTTATTCATGGTCATACATGTATTCACTTTTAGTAGATTGTAAGTACCTTGAGGCCAGGGATACTCTCTCCCCCCGCCCCCTTTTCTTTTACCTACTGTCACTCAGAAATATGACTAAAATAGTGAAGGGTAGAGTGAAATTGCATTTGATTTATAGTTGTTGAGGGTAGGTCTGGTAAAAGTTTTCCAAATGCTTTTGTCTGCCTCTCTGGACTTCAGTTATATGCCTACCAATTACATAGAGCAGAAGAAACCCTCGATTGCTAAATTTCCTGGAGGTCTTGCCACATTCACGGCAGACCTGGATCCCAGCTGAATTTTTGGTCTGGGATTTTTGGTGTCTGCAGCCTGCAGTCTTTCAGTGGGCTAGCAATTTCGGGAACAGTGACAGCTCTCACTTTTTGAGTCCCAGCTCTGTCCTGAGTACAGAAATAACTGTCTGTGTTATTTTTAACCCTCGCGTCACCCAGCTAATAAATAATGGAGCCGGGAATCACACCCAGGTCTGTGGGGCTCTGCAGTCAAACCCTTCCCACATCCAACCAGCCTGACTTTGCTGTGATTTAGCTGCAAAGTGCAAGGGAAAGGAAGAGAGTCAGGTTAGTGTTTACTTTCTTAGTGGAAACAAACACACAAACAAAACCTGCATATTCCAGTGGAAGAGAAAGCATTTTCCCCTCTGGATTTGTTTCCTTAATGTTGAATGGGAGGCGTTTAAATTTGGATAATTTATATGCATTGTCTGGGACAGCCAGTTTGTGATATGGTATCAGAGGGATTACCAAGAGAACTGGTATTTTCAAAAAGAGTTCATCTCTCTGATTTTCCTTTACAAATGGTAAGCAGTTGTGCTCTGGGTTTACTCTCCAACTTTTCTGTACTCTGTTACAACTGCTTACGAATACGTAGTGTCTCATTTCATCCACGACACTTTTTAAGGCAACAAAGCTACCGTTTCCTCATTTGACAGATGAGGAAACGGAGGCTCAGAAAGTTGAAATGACTTGTCAGAGGTCACAGGACTGAAGAAATAGTGTGCTGAAGCTCCAGGACAGTTCTGCCATCCAGTCTCGTGTGTTGTGTCCCACCCCACTGCCCTGTGGAAAGCTCACCATCTGAAAGAGGTGGATCTATGGGATGTTTTCAGGCGATTTTTAACTTAAAGAATACCTTCTGACTTAAAAAAAAGAACATGGATTTTATTATTGGACTATTTTATAATGCTTTGCATTCTTGGATTCCCCCCCCCACACACACACAAATAGCTTTTGTAGTCTCTTTTTTCCTTAGTAGCTCAGTTACTTTGGGCATGTTTCTGTTTTAGTTTGTTGGTTTGTTTGTGACTTTCACACATGCAGAAGTAGAGAAACCAGTAGGAACTTCCACCTACCAGCTTCGACAGTGATCTGCTTTGGCCACTCTTGTTTTTATCCCTACCGCCCCACCTTGATTTTTGAAGCAATTCCAGAAATTCTTTCATTTCATCCATACATATTTTATTGTGTATCTCTGAAAGATATAGGCTTGAAAAACAACAGCCACGCTGAACCACAATAAATATAATGATCACATCAAAAAATGAACATTTTCTCAATATAACATTAAATATTCAGTCAGTGTTCAAATTTCCCCAGCTATCTTTTTTTTTTTTTTTAATAATTTGTTCAAACCAGGATCCAAATGCAATCCATAGGTTCAACTTGACATGTATGTAAAATGTCTTTAATCTGTGGGTACCCCCTCTTTTGTTTTCTTTGTAATTTATTTGTGGACGAAAAGAGTTGTTTGTCCCATAGAGTTTCCCATAGTCTGGATAGCGTTGCTTGTGTCTCTGGTGTCATTTAACAGGTGCTACAGTCTTCTTTTTTTTTTTTTAATTTTTATTGGGGTATAGTTGCTTTATAGTGTTGTGTTAGGCTACAATCTATTCTTTTTTAAAAAAAATTTATTTTATATTTATTTTTGGCTGCCTTGGGTCTTTGTTGCTGCGTGCAGGCTTCCTCTAGTTGCAGCGAGCGGGGTCTCCTCTTCCTTGCGGTGCGTGGGCTTCTCGTTGCAGTGGCTTCTCTTGTTGCAGAGCACGGGCTCTAGGTGTGTGGGCTTCAGTAGTTGTGGCTCGCAGGCTCTAGAGCACAGGCTCAGTAATTGTAGCACACGGGCTTAGTTGCTCCACAGCATGTGGGATCTTCCCAGGCCAGGGCTCGAACCCATGTCGCCTGCATTGGCAGGTGGATTCTTAACCACTGTGCCACCAGGGAAACCCTGCAATCTACTCTTTTTTAAAAAAAAAAGTTTTATTGAAGTATAGTTGATTTACAATGTTGTGTTCCTGAACCACTTTCAAAGTCTCTATTTCAAGCATCCCATTTTCTGGGTGCCTCGCCAGTACCTGCTGGTCCATCTCACATCCACTAATTTGCAGACCCTACCAGGTCTTTGACCACGTCAGGGCCTCCAGTCCACCGATGCTGCTCTGCGACCCATCCACTGCTCTTCGCCCCCTCATAGCTTCATTCCCCTTTTTACCCCGTGACTGGTCAGGTGAGCAGTCTCCCTGCCATACACTCTCATCCCTCTTGTCTCTCTCCTTGTATTGTATCCACCTTCCAAAGCCACAACACTGACCGGAAACACCTTTGCCTCTACTTTGAGACTACACCCGAGTAGTTGAATGTGGCTGGAGAACAACAGCCGGATTTGCCAACCTGTCACATCTTAAATTTATGAACCTCAGGTGGGTCCTAGCACCGCAGGGAAAATCTACTCTTTGTCTTATTTATGTGGTTCTTCCACTCTTCAGGAGGACTATTTCCTACCTCTTCTCTCTATTCGAACCTCCATTACTCTCCCCTTTTCACTGTCAGCGGATGGCATTGTTCTCATTTCATTGAGCAGACAGAAGCGATCAGAAGAGCACTTCCTTATGCTCCAGCCACTGAATCTGCCTCCTGACCTGGGTCTGAATCCATATACATGGCTTTTTCTCCCATGACAGTGGCTGAGCCATCCTCATCCTGTCCTCAGTCCCTTTATCTTGAGCCCTGGATCTCAGCCCCTTTCCTTCACCTACTCAAGAGCCTTCCTCCTGCAGTGATCCTTCCCTCTCTCTTGCATCATCAGCCCTTCCCTTTCCACCGCATCGTTCCCATGAACATATAAACATACCATAGTACCTTTAATCGCTCCTCTCTCTGCTCCCTTTCATAGCAGAACTCCTGAAAAGAGTTGTCTCTGTTCACTCCCTCCAATTCCTCATTTTCCATTCTCTTGAGTCTACCTCAGCCGACTTTCATCGTTATTATTCCACTGAAACTGCTCTTGCCAGTGCAGTGGCAACGATGGTTCCTGTCCTGCAATCTATTCTTAACATACTTTTGTTCCCAATAATTTTTTCATATTGAGCATAAAGGAATGTATTCCCTTTGTAGAAAACTAGTAGGAAGAGCATAAAAAAGAAAACTGAAAAGTTATCCATAATCCCGGCAGCTAGGGATAACCACTCCTGTCTCTTCAGGCTTTCCTTTCAGTTTCATCCACATCCCGCTTACCTTCATTTAAAGCGTTGTGAGCATTTCCCCATATCATTAAAAAGTCTTCAGTAACGTTTTATAAGGCACGTCATTATGTTAATGGCATTTCCCTCCTTCCCTTAAGTTACCCCTGACTGAGGAGTTTGTGTTTTTACATAGTCAGGCTCAGCAGAAACAGAGCAGTGAATGTGTGAATGCATCTGTCATTATCCGCCCTAGTGTTGCTAGATTCCTAGGAGGGGAATTATTGGGTCGAAAGCCAGGTGTATTCATAAATTTCTGAAATGGTTGTCATATAGCCAGATTCCCCCAGAAGGATGGCTCGTGTGACCTTACCTGCCCCCCAAGCCCTGGGCAGCCTGTGAACGAGCTTTTTGCCCACACAGGGACAGCACCGAGTGAGACCTTGACTCTTAAGTTTCTCCAGAGGGAAAGCTTGGACTTCGGGCGTGCTGTTGCCCTCTCCTGTGTGTTGGTGCACCAGAAGTTACTGTGAGTGTGGAGGGGAAGAGGAGCTAGCGTGGGTGTTCTTGCACTGTTTGCGGAGCGGAGTGGATGGAGGGCCGAGAGCCCATGCCATCTCGGTGTCACGGGGAAGTGGGCAGCTCCACCCTGTCAGCCCTCCAGTCCTTAGTGGTGACCTCTTTGCCTTCTGTAGCCTCCCTGCCCAAATCCCCGCTCACCGTGGAAATAAGTTTGTGAGGGCCTGAGCCTCGTGGCTTCAGGAATACAGAAATCGCATTCGCTAAGGAAAGGGGGGACGTGTAGGAAACAGACATGGAGTCCGTTGGACTCCTTGCCAGGGTGTCACCCGGCCTGGGTAGCTCCTCTCCTTTCTCCTTTGCTGCCTGGATGGTTTCCCATCCCCTGTTAGCTCCACAGGCCATTTCTCCAGCTGAGAAACTCCTTTGGATCAGTGAGTATCTCTTGTAGACCCAAGTACTGCCACATCCTTGACACGTGGCTGTGAATTAGCTAGTGGGACTGTTTCCAACCTAACACGTGGCTGAGAAGTAGCTGCCGGGGGTGTGTGTCTTGGAGCGAGGGGGCTCCTCTAGAAGGTGGGTGGGCCTGATGGGCACCGGGGCCAGGGCCTTGGGAGTAACCTGAGGGGAGGAAGGTGCCAAGAGCCCCTTGTCCTGTCTGAGAGTTGGCACATAATGTTTTTTAAGAAGCCAAGTTGTATTTCAGATGTCCTTGAGTTGTGTCTGGCCTGGTGAGCCCCATCACTTTGTCATGTGAATTGTTACATGATGGGCTCATAAGGTTTTCCAGGGTTAACCTGGAAACCCCACCACTAGTGTTTTCGTGGGCTGGTGTTTTCCCAGCTCTGAAGGTTTCAGAGAGGCCCGTAAGTCTGAGTTGCCTCTGAATGTGTCGGGCCTGTCCTTCCCCAGGGAATCCAAGCAGTGGCTTTCTGGAGCATTTTTCCCATGGGATTTTATCAGTAGCTTAGCGTAGACTTCTTCAAGTCAGGGTTGACTCTCGGTACAACGTTCTGGGTTCCATGCTGAGTGCTTTACCTGCGGCATCTTACAGAATCCTCAGAGCATCTAGAAAGTGAGCAGTATTCACTTCATTTTACAGATGATAAGATTGAGCACAGAGAAATAGGGTGGCTTGACCAAGGTGTGCAGTCGGTGGGGGAAGCTGGAGGTTGTGTGTCTGAGGCCCACGGTCTTTTCATGACTGGTGTCATCCTCCCCCGTAGCCTTCTTCATCCTTCTTGCCCCTTTAAGTCTTCTTGTTTCCTCTTAGGGTCCCAGGACATTCTCCTCCTTACCCCGCATCGTGATTGTCCTGGTTCAGGACTGATATCTTCCCTACCAGAGGCTGCTTTCAGCTGACTCTCCTGGAAGACAGTCTCAGCGAGGCTGTTCCCTTACAGGTGTTAAAGCCTGATGAGGCATTGCAGCGGCTTGCCTGTCCCACAGCTGTGTGTACCTCCTGCAGTGCATGATGCCCTGACCCAGCAGAATGTGGGCTTTCAGGCGCCTTGCGGAGGCGATTGGGAGGTAGTTGAGGTGTTGAGCGTGGGGATCCGCTTACGCCTTACAGTGTAGCTTCCTGTCTCTCCCCCATGTATCAGTCCAGTGAACCCTTAGGAAAAATGCCAAGTTCCCTGAGTCTCTTAGTTTGAATCCCTGGTTTATCACTGCCCCCTTTTCTTTTGTTTGTTAGTAAATTGTTACATAAACAAATGCTTTCCTCTTTCCCTTTTTGTTTCCAAGAATCTCCTAGAGCCTGTTAGTGAACCCTGGGTGCCTGAGCCCTGGTTACCTGGTATATGTCTGGTATTGGGCTGGGCAGTTAACATGTTGCATAATTTAATCTTGGCATCAACCTTAGGACGTGGATTCTCAGGTGTCCGTGTTGCAGCTTGTGGAAACAGAGACTCAGAGGGGTGCCGGGCTCTTGACATGTGTTTTATCATTTGATCCTCACAACAGATCTGTGATGTAGGTAATACCTGAATTTTCGGATGAGGAGCCTGGGGCTGGGCAGTGGGTAGTTTCCTGGCTCACGTTGTACTGCTGAAGGGAAAGAGCCACGGTTCAGGCTGAGATCTGTCTAGTCTCCAGGTCTCTGCTCTTAACCCGCTGTGCGTTGCAGCTCTTACCCAAGATCCCGCAACTGCGGCTTGGTCACGTCTCCTCCAACGCTGGACACTGGGCGCTTCCCGAGACTTCGTCTCGCAAGCGTGAGTAATGGGCAGGAGCTTGACCTTGTGACCCAGGATCATACATCCATTTGGGGTGGCCCTCCTGTTGCCCTGCGCCTACCCAGGCACGCTGTGGGTGGTGGGTGTGCTTTACTCTGGAGCTGTGGGTTGGGAGTTCAGTGTCGAATTCGCTTCCTGCAATGACGCGTCGTGTCACTTGACTTAGTGACTTAGTTTGATCTGTTAGCACACCCAGAACCTTTTGGCCTCGCTCAGTCACACTAACTATTGGTTAGAGCAAAGCAAAACACAAACCCAGTCCGGAACAACCCCCTCTAAAAAGAAAAAAAGAAATGCAAGCCTGGGATTCTACTAGGTAGCCTTCTGGAAATGTCTTCAGCATCCATTGCCATGCTTGGCAGTCTTTAGAAGCGTTCAGGAGCCATTATAGTTTTATAATAGCCACAACTTATTAAGCTTTCCTTTGGAGCCTAGTACTGTGCTAAGTTCTTCACAGACTTCTCATTCTTAAGACAGCTTTGCAGGAGTTTCTGCACTTCATAGGAGAGAAGAGGTGCACAGAGAAGATCAGTACATGCTCCAGTTTCACAGCTGGTTTATGGTAGAGCTAACTTTCAACCCAGATCTGTTCAACTCCTCGGTGTCACACCACTGCCTTAGGCTTTATAGCTTGTTAAAGAAAAGTAGGGCTTCCCTGGTGGTGCAGTGGTTGAGAGTCCTCCTGCTGATGCAGGGGACACGGGTTCGTGTCCCGGTCCGGGAAGATCCCACATGCCGCGGAGCGGCTGGGCCTGTGAGCCATGGCCACTGAGCCTGCGCATCCGGAGCCTGTGCTCCGCAATGGGAGAGGCCACAGCAGTGAGAGGCCCGCGAAAAAAAAAAAAAAAAAAAAAAAAGAAAAGTAGAAATGGAATGAAAATCTGTAAATTTGTAGTTAAAAAAAAATATATATATATATACACACACACACACATACATTTTCTGCATTGAAGACAAGAATATGAATACCGCAGATATTCTTCATCAGATATTCAATTTCTGCCCTTGTCCTTTCCCCTAGAAAGGTTATAGTAGGAAGCGAGAGGGACTTGTGCCACACCCAGCACGAATTGTTACCCAGGGTGAGTTAATTTCTGTTTATTTCTGAAGCAGCAGTGGGGGCTCCCTGAGGGCCTAACCCTGTTTGCCTCTCTTGTAGGATAAACTGCTATGTCAGTCCCTCTGCTACTCCTCATTCCCTGGCTTTTCATTCCCTGGGAAGTTCCCCTTTGCCTTGCAGCCACCCATTCTTCTCACGACTGTGTGGGATGCTTGGAAAACAGGGACTCATTTGGGGTCATTCCCTCCTCCAGCCACTCAGCTGAGCCTGTTCTTTGCGTGGAGACACTGGTTTTGAGCCTGTCCTATTACTGTTTTGAGGACAGGACATGGTCTTACTGATTTGTTAACCTCCAAAGCCTGGGAGCCAGTAGGATGAACCCTATTTGAATGAACAAATGAACATGTCCACACAGTGAGGGGCCTTGAAGAATTTAGGCAAAGGTGACCCTGGCTCTGTGTGGAACATTGAGGTTAAGGAGAGTGTGGGAGAAGTGTTGTCTGTGGCATGGACCAGACAATGGGGAAGAGGTGTAAGACTTTTAAGAGGTCGAGGTGCAAAATGTCATCTTGGCATTTCGGAGGCGGAAGGAGCCTTAGAGATCAGGGAGATCAACCACTGCATTTTCCAGACCATTGGGATTTCTCATCAGCCCTAAGTGTGCAGCCACTGCCCACTTCAGGACAGGAACCAGACAAATCCCTTTAAATTAGTGCTTTTATTGATTTCAGCACTTACTGATCATGGCCTTGTGTTTTAAGTAATTGACTTTGTTTTGTGTTTGAGCCCTGAGGTGGTTTTGGCAGGAAGGAAAAACAACTCTAAAAATTCTAGAATCTAATCAAATAGCACACTGCCTTCAGGTGGGCGAGAACTGCCCCGGGCTGGACCTTGTGACAGCCCTGCTCACCAGCTCTGCCCTGCCTTTCCCCCACTTACCACGTTGCCCCGTGGCCCCTTTCGCTCTATTCGAGATGACTTGTACCATCGCTGACTCTTACAACTTGCTCTCCACCAGGACCTAAATTATCTGGCCCTGTCTTTTCCACGGCACGGTCCTTTAACAGCTGAGAAGGTTCCCAGCATCTTACATTTGTGGAGCACTTTACAGTTTACAAAGAACTTCGGTGTCTTTTTTCTCACTTTGAGAGGTATTGATAAAGTAACGACAGCTCAGAAAAATTAACTTGCTTGAAATCTCACAGAGGGTGAGTGTTGATTCCGGGTGAGCTGACTCTTGTCCCGTGGCTTTTTCTACAGCATAGACCATCTTTTTCCGTTAAAAGTCTCCCTGAGGAAGAGTCGCTCTGTGTTTGTTCAGCGTGTCTCGCGTTCCTTGGACTTGAGGACTCATTGCCCACTCTCTCCTCGGGTGCTCCCAACTGCTGCACGGCCCGGGTGGGGGGGGTGAGGTGCCCAGTAGTGCTCAGGTGCCGCCTACCCCCACCCCAGGGAGTTTGATTGTCAGGCCATCCCCCCCAGTTCGGGCTCAAGAGCCCAGCGACAGCTGGCCTGGGCTGGGGAGTGGGGGGATTGCCAGGGAGGTCTGTGGCATGTCGGAGCCACAAGCTGGCCAGAGCGGCTGCAGGAGGTCAGCGCTGGCGTGGCAGGGAAGTGGCGATCGCTGTCCTTGGTTTGCAGCTGGGGTAACCCAGCCTCAGAGCTGTCGCGCAGTCAGGAGGTGATGGCACCGGGGCCACTGCCGCCCAGCACGTACATTGTCCACCACACCCCCCTTGCAGGCTTCTAATAGCAGGAGTGCAGAAGTTCCACAAAACTATGCATGGCCAGCCGGAGTCCGTGCAGATAGTGCAGAAAGTTGGCCGGGTGGCTGTGGGCACTCCAGCCACCGGGGGTGCCGTCCTTGGAGGAGTGCCCGCTCTTTATTTACCTGGCACGCATCTTCGGTTGCTGCTGCCGGCTACTGTGTGGAGCGCTTCCTTTAGGCGGGTGCTTTCGTCGTAGCCTTTAGTGTTTTTAAGGCACTTGCTGTGTGTTAGATGCCATCGACTGCATCCACTCAAACCCCACAACCACCATTTACGGTAGGTACCATTCCTTACCTCCTTTCTAACTGTGCTATTCAGGGAAAGTTACTTAGCTTCTCTGTGCCTTAGACACCTTCTCCCAGCGTCACCGGAGTATTTATACTGTCCTACTGCGTGAGGCTGTTGTGAGGGTGAGTGAGCGGCTGTGAGTGAAGCATCAGGAGCACCTTAGGTAGTCTTATCCCCCAGTGCCTCAGTGTGTGATGCAGGGTAAGCCACTCTGCCCCTCTGAGCCTGTTTCTTCATCTGTAAAATGTGCACAACAGGTATTGAAAGGATTTTGTGAGGCTGGAACGAGATAATGGCTCTTAGGCACCTTATGGTCTACATCAGTACATGGTGAATACTCGATACAAATGGCAGCTGTAAACACCATTCCCATGGGGAACTGGTTGTCACTCTTACGTGTAGAGTAGATTATAGGATCAAGGGGTCCTGTTAGCAAGGCTGGCCCCTGGCCACTCTCTGTTCAGACTTTAGAAAAGAGAATGTTTTGGTGAAAGGGAGAGATTTCAGGTTGGTGGAGGAGGAAAGTTCAAAGATTATTATAAAAACCAAAGAAAATGCAAGAAAACAGGTATGATGGAAGCTCCTTGAGAAGTTGTGGGTAAGGTTCTGCCAGCCTGTAGTACTTTAATTTTTCGTGTGATGGAAGGAAACCTCCCCACCAGCATCTCCATACCCACCCAGCTTTCATTTCCTGAGAGGATATATCTGTCTTAGTTCAGGCTGCTAAAACAAAATGGACACGGTGCCTTATAGACAACAGAAACTTCTTTCTCACAGTTATGGGGAGGCTTGCTTGCCATCATGGTCGGGTTCTGGTGAGAACCCTCTTCTGGGTTGCAGACAGCTGTCTTTCCTCTGTGTCCTCATGTGGCGGACGGGGTGAGGGCTCTCTCTGGGTCTCTTTCATAAGGGCACTAATCCCATTCAGGAGGGCTCCACCTCCTAAAGGCTCCACCTCCTAATACTGTCTCATTGGGAGGTTAGGGTTTCATCATATGAATTTTGAGGGCATGTAAATATTCAGTCCATTGCAATAACATTTTTTTTCTGTTAATTATCATGGACATGTTAGTACTTGATTATTTGGGAAGGACCAGCATGCTTAATTAGTATTCAGAATTTATAATTTTTAACAGGGGTTCTCTTTGGAGTGTATTCATTTTTATTACCCGGTGGAGACTTATTTCTGAAAAAGCAATATGTTCTGTTGATTATCAGTGAGGAATCAGAGGCAAGTGGTTGGTGGTACAGGAGATGAACCCACTTGCTGTTACACATGGGACTTATATCAAGATTGATATTCCTATAATCTGTTTGAAGCATGCACCATTCATTTGGAGTTAAGATGATAGTTGTAATAAGTAGATGCTAAATCAACCTTTAAAAAGTCATCTAACTTGGAAAACATATGAACGTCTTTTAAAATAGTTTGGAATCGCTCCATCATTTTACCACCCTGTGCCATTATTTTCTTGCTTTGACTGGCCGAGCCTTCCCTTATTTGCGTTTATAGGTTCTGGAGTGAGGTTGTCTGAGTCTGACTGTTTAGCTGTTTCTCATTGCCCCTATTGTAGAGGTTCTCAAAGTATGGTCCTGGGGACTCTGGGGTTCCCAAGACTCTTGCAGGGGCTCTTTGAGGTCAAAACTATTTTCGTAAAAATACCAGGGCACCAGTTGCCATATCACTCTTACTCTCTCACACGTATCCAGAGTTGTTTTCCAGTGGCTACATGATGTGCGATGGCCTCATCTTCTGACACCTAGTTAAATGTGTGTTCTTGAGTTTGGAAAGTTTCTCAGTTTTAATTTCTCTTGCAGCCAATATCAATAGATATAACCCACTTTAAAATGGGAACAGACCTCTTTGGGATGTTCTGATTTTGTAAGAATGTAAAGAGGTCCTGAGAACCACTGCTCAGTTGGGCGGAATCCTCCACAGCAGGCCACCTCTTGGGTCACTGGCCAGCCAGTGGAGGAGCCTCGGAGGGAGGTCTGAGGGGCCCACCCTGGGTGAAGAGCGTCAGGGTCTTTTCTTCCAGCGAGGGGACACTGGATGTGTCCTGTACAGACCGCCAAGCCTGTTCCCTTTTCCTTTATGCCAGGGACCTTATATTTCTGTAAATGCAGTGGTCTCATCTTGTCTCTTCTGAGGCACGGCATCCTTTTTGTGATACAAGTAATTTCAATGAACACACAAAGAATTCGAGAACAAAAGGACAAGGGTGTAGCGGAGTTGGGTCCTTTCTGGCAGCTGTCTTGCAAGGGTGGTTTTCAGAATGGAAATAAATTAGGAATTGTGGAGTTAGTGCTTTGCTTCAGAAATTCAGTGCCACATCCATGAGATGAAACATTGGGCATTGCAGTTTTTCTGGTGATTTTCATCACAGAACTTCAGAATTCTTGTGAAGAATTCTGTGTGACGCTCTCCTGGTCTGCGTGGTGGAATTTTAACGGCGCCAACGGCTCTTTCAGAGCCTCTCCCCATTTTCCCTCCTTCCTGTCAGTGGTTTGCCGTGAGACCACCGCTCCACTCCCTTTTTCCTGGCCTGAAACTCTCCTTCCTCTGACAGGTATTAGAGTCGTAGACCGCAGAGGAGGGCAGCATTAAGTGTCAGCCTCCGTCTGATAAGAAGGAAAGATGCATCAGGATCTGTCTCTAAACAGTTCCCAAGCCCGTGCGCAAGGCAAACATCAAGGCACCGGCGCTCTCCATTTTTGTTACTGATTTACAGGCTTTGTCTTTGTCTAGACTAGAACTAGACTGAAAATCTACATAATGACTGTGTCTTGCTGGTTTTCTGTTTGTACTGGGTACTCAGTGCCTATTTAAAGAGCCTGTGTGACCCATTAACTATTCATTGAATTACTGTATCAGTCATTCCTCGGCCTCTTTCTGCAAGTGGGAGTCAGCCTGAGATTTAGGTGAGCCTTCTCCGAGTGCTACATTCATTCAGTAGCAGGGCCTCAGAGAAACAGACTGCTGGTAGCAGGACTGCACGTCTCCTCTCCCGCCCCAAGCAGTTCTTCTCTGACCCCAGACTTGCATACTTCGGTCAGCCAGACGAGGGCCGTGCAGGTGCTGAGCTCAGCTTTCTTGGAGAGGGCAGTCTAGTGATGTATGCTGTTCATCTGACGTGCCCCGTGGAAATCTCACCATCTTGTGCTGAGAAATCATCGCTGTATTCCTCCCAGCCACACTTAGAACTCCTCTCAGGGAGGATACTGGGATATATCTGGTTACTTGAGTGCATTTTAGTGCTTCACTTACATTTGTGCCCTGAGCACTTGTCTGGCTGGCATACCCTTGTTTGGGGTCAGTTCCAAGTGCTTAGCGCACGGTGCCTGTACACATGGCAGTGTGTGTTCTCCTTTCTGTTCACCTGAGTTCCTCACAGCAGGGACTCCCAGCGTGTCTGCCCCCAGCCCAGCACCAGTCACATGAATGACCGGATCTCAACATAGGTCTATAGAAGGAACGGGTGTGCATATATATGTTGCTTGAGAGCATGGGGTCACATCCAGGCTTCTCTTTTTTTTTTTTTTTTTTTTTGTGGTACGCGGGCCTCTCACTGTTGTGGCCTCTCCCGTTGTGGAGCACAGGCTCCGGACTTGCAGGCTCAGCGGCTATGGCTCACGGGCCCAGCCGCTCCGCAGCATGTGGGATCTTCCCGGATCGGAGCACGAACCCGCGTCCCCTGCATCGGTAGGCGGACTCTCAACCACTGCGCCACCAGGGAAGCCCCAGGCTTTTCTTATTAGCACATTAGTGCTAGGAAGTTGATCTGATGAGCTGAGTGGCATCTGGGGAGACCTCGACCCTGAAGAGAAGAGATAGGACATAAGGAGGTCTGTATTGTTTCTCATTTCTGGATGATTCAGGAGGGAGCAGGTCCTAGAGCCTCTGCACAGAGGGCTTGGGCTATAGTAGCTTGAAGGAGAAGAAGGACATTTTTGCATTTCTGTAGTTCTTCCCCATTCATGGGGGGTCAGCTGGGGTCTCTTTCTCTCTCTATCTCCCTCCTTTCTTTTCTGGTCCTGGTTGCATTGTGTGTAGTTGTTGTCATTGTTGAGCGATGACCTGTGCAGGCAGATAAGCTTTAGTGTGAGTGGTGGAGTTGGAACTTAACTCCCTTCTCTTGACCCTCAACTTGGTTCTCCCTCCATTACCCCTGGACTGAAAGGCGGGAGGGAGAGCAGACAGCCATGGCGCCCCGGACCTCCCAGTGCAAGGGATGCCTGTTGGAGAGGGGCAATGCTTTGACCGATGAACCAGTTCCCTGGAGCTGGTCTTGTAACTTACGCTTGCTGCTATATGTTTAGTTGCTGGTGGCTTCTATGTGGGTGATTTTTCCAGAAGAATATAACTGTTTTTGTTTGCTTTTAAGAGCCAGTGATTTCTTATGAGAAACATTGTGGACTTTTCCTGTTCTGGTGCCAAATTGTGGACTTTGATAAACAGACAAGCTGTGTATTTTGTGTTTGTGTTGGCTGTTAAAAAAAAAGAAAATCATCTTTGATAACATTTTTCAAGCCACCCAGTGGGCTTTTTTCAAGCCCCTTACAGTAAGAGGGAGGTTCCCCATAATAGCGCATTTAGTGCATTATTCATTTTGGTTGAGTGCTATTTAATTATTGATGTTTCATTGAAGGCTGGTTTGGCCGACATAAGTAAGCAGCCTGACTGGGGAGAGATCCTTTTGTCCCTGTTGCTGGGCCAGAATTATCGGTGCTCTGAAACGTGCGAGCTCAGCGGCGGGCTCTGAGTCACTTGTCAGCTCGGGTTTTGCTGACGTCCTCCAGCTGTTTGCTTATGGTGAGATGGGAGACGTTTGCCTCTGACTGGAACTGTTGGATAGAGAAATAGTTCCTCTCCAATGTTCTTGGGTGATTTCATTTGGGTTTTAACACTGTTCCAGCTGTTCTCCTGGGTCTGATGTCTGGTTTGGGTGCAGAGTAAATTTGCCCTTTCTGACTCTCTAGCATTTTTTACTGAGGATGCAAATAGATACTTTTTTTTTTTTTTTTTTTTTGGTTTGGTAACTAATCGAAATGAGGACTGTCCAAAAGTGCTGTTTCCCCTTGGTTGCCTCTTCCATGTTCCTCCCAAATCTGCAAAAGAGTTTGCAGCTTTCTCGCGTCCTTCTGTCGCATCACATGATGAATTCACCTCGCCTCCCTCTATTATTTGTTACAGAGGGGGCATTCCTTTAGTTTATTGCTTCGTCTCTATACAGCTTGCTTTGAATGTGTTTTTATTAGACTTAGACCAGTGTTTCTCAAACTTTGATGTGCATACCGATTACCTGGGGAGTTTGTTCATTTGCTGATTCTGATTTAGTCGGTGTTGGGGAAAGCCCGATATTCTGCATTTCTAACGAGCTCTCAAGTGATGCTGCCGTTGCTGGTCCAGAGGCCACCTACACTGTGAGTAGGAAGGATGAAAACCATTGATCTGCAGCGTCACGCACGCATATGCACACATGTGGAAACTCGCATACACGGAAGCACACACACGCACGCGCACACACCTTTGTTTATTTAACCTTGCCTCCGTGGCCGCTACTGTGATTAAGTGTGAGGCAAGAATCATTTCCTTGGATTGACTGACTGATCGTTCATTCTTTCAGTAAACGTTTATCTTGGGTCATACGAGTGGGAGGCCTGATGGTTTTGAAAGGTCTGTTGCCGAGGCTACTTTTTGCAGTGTTTTAATCCCAGGTGCCCGTCCCTGGTGGGCAGTGATCCGACAGCGTTTGGAGTCAAGCAGTCTACAAGGCATTATAGCTTGCCTGCATCCTGGGCCTCCATTCCGGTATCTCACGTGGAAATCTTGTATCCTAGCGATCAGACTTCAGCATCATTAAGGTGCCTGCAGTTTGCATATTTTTTAAGATCCTGAAAATTTATTGCAAATCATTGGACTGACTCAGCCGTGTTGTAAAAGAAGTAATGGTTTCTATAACAGTTTTACTAATCTCCTGTTTGGCTTACGCTCGCGGAGTGCTCACTTCTGATGTGCTCACAGGGCTTTCCCAGGAGCTGCATTTCCCGGATGACCTCTGATGTCTCTCTGTGACCGAAGAGCCCCAGGAGCCACCGGTAGGGTGGGGACAACAGCCTCAGCGGCAGGGCTGCTGTAGCCTTTATCACCATGAGAGGCAAAGTCAGGCCCAGAATCTGACCCCCAACTCTTTCCATCTCTTTTTCCACTTAGGTGGCTGTGTACTCTCCAGACACTGTTGATTCCTGGCTTTGGTTTACAGTCTTCCCATATCCCAATATCCACGAATAGGGTGATTCTTGTGGTTCACTCTGTCAGTTCAGAGCAGAAGTAAGTGTGACCAACCAGGGTTTGGATATGATGGACGTGGGTTTGGATCCCGGCTGTATCACTTACTATTTGTCAATTTACTATACCTCTCTCTGCCTCAGTTTCTTTGAGCCTTAGTTTCTCCATTTGCTAAATAGGACTCATACACTGACCTTGCTGAGTGACAATGGGGATGAAATGAATTCATCTGTTTAAATGCCTGGTGGAAGGTCTGCTCCATGATAGGTATCCAATTAATGGTCATTCTGGTGGTGAAAATGATCAAGGCCATCAAATGAAAAGGAAGGGGATCCAGCCTGAGATAACGCCCACAGTAGAGAGGAAGGAATGGGCAGGAAGCGTACTTTAGTTTACCCTGCAGGGAGGAGAGAATAAATCAGCCATCTTTAGGCTTCTTGTGTCAGTGACAGAACAGCGCGATCAGAGGATTTGGGGAATGAGAATGAGCACAGAAAGGTGAAGGAAAGGAAGGAAGCTTAATGTGCTGAGAGGTCTGAGGTGTGAAGATCTGGTATATATTTGTATCAACTAAAGTGAAGGTTTATTTATGATAAAAGTACTTTGTTAATGGGGTGACTGTTCTTCATCCCATTGCTATTTTATATTAGTAAATGGAGAGCTGTTGCTATGTGAGAGGATGCCCAGTTTTTCCAGAGTCTGAAAAGGGATCTGTGTTGATGTTGTAGTATAAAAAGTACTCTGTGATAGCGTACAGGGCTGCCAGAAGAGTGAAAGGAACAGGAAGTTGCCACACACAAAATAGAAAACGGTCTTTCATTCATTTTGTGTTTTGTTTCCTCCGAGTTGTTAAATAAAAGTTTATTTTGGTCACGTTCTACAACTAGAAGTAATTTTTAAGCCATCAGAGTGGTTTTGAGGAACTGTGGAATGATATCAAGATAACTGTCTTTGCTCTATGGCATGAAGTTCTGTTCAAATTTGGTTACGCATCTTCTAGTTTAAAAGTGAGAAACAGACCATATATATGTTGTCTCCTGAGGTCTAGCTGGGTTTGACTGGAGAGAGCAGGTAGAGCTCTTGGGAGGCTGAGGCTTATAGAAGACTTCAGTAGTGAATGAAGAGCTGCAGTTTTGTGATAGCATTTCATCACATGCTTTTCTTTTTCCGTTACCCAAGAAGCGTACTTGATACACCCGATTTTTGTTACCTTGAAATGCAGGTGTAACTCCATATATGTGGGTCTCAGTAGCTCTGCTTGGTTTATGGGACAATGTTCACTCTCCTTTGGCCGCCAGACCTAGAGTCTTGTGCCCCTCTGTCCTCCTTCCCTGCTGCCTGAAGGCACGGGAGCAACTGGAAAGCATCTTGCTGTTTTGAGTCTCCTGGCCTCCTCCCCCACTTTCTTCCCCCTGGACCAGAGGAGCACCTACTCATCTTTCTGGACTGAGCTCAGATGTCACCACTGGAAAAGACCTTTCCCAGCTGTTGTTCCCCGTCTCTGTGCACACCTGGCCCAGCACCTGTGGGGCTTCTTGGGACTTTGCTGGTGGCGGTGGATACCTTCCGTAGTTCCAGCTTCTGTGGACAGCACCATGCTCGCCGTGTAACGGGTCCTCCAGAAGTAGTGCTGATGCATAAATGCATCTAATAGTCTGTGATGGAGCTTCATTTTATCAATATGATCCACGAAAATATTAAACTTCTGATATTGTGACCATTGGATATAAACCCTTCTGCTTCAGGATGGGAAATGCCCTGTCATAACTTTTTTATTATTTTTTTTATTATAACCGTGCCTGTTTATTGTAGAAATAGAGGAGAAAATAAAAGTCGCCTATAATTCCATCACCTGAAGATGATCAAAGTTAGTATTTTGGGTTATAATTCTTTGGAAAATACCCTTTTAAGTAATCCAGCTGGTTTGGATGGGGGAGAGCATTTAGGAAGTGAGAGGTAGAAAGATAGTCTACAGCAGATGTATCATCGTAATTTCCCCTTGAGGCTTGAGAGCATGACTGGCTTGGCCTCCAAACAAACGTTCATCCTGAAAGGTTGAACGGTTTTATGTTAGAATCTTTGTGAATGTTGTTATTTATAGTTCTTTCTATAATGTGAAGACATTTTCCTTAGACCACTCATCACTTTATTTTCCCATTTTAAAAGACATTTCTCTCTAGCCACTATAGATTCGTTAGATTTTTTTAATATAAAAAACATTTTCTAAAGTATTTTTTATAAAAATGAAATGAAAATTGTGCCTTCATGTAATGGACAGCCATTGGCATGTTATGGGCTTCTCCTTGTGGGGAAATGAATAAAGATCACCCTTTGACTTGAAAGAAGTGATAAGGGAGAAGTAGAATGTAAATTAGGGTGAGATTTACTAGAGAGGGAGCCTTTTTATTCTATTCTCAGCTATTTAGGAGAAAGAAAAACATCTTTTTAATATGAAAAAGAAAAGTCCTTTTGCATTCTGGAATACTCCCAAAAGCATTGCTACTGATGTTGAATTCCATTTGGGTTTGGAATTATAAAATTTTTAAAGTGTTGAAGTAAAATTAGTTCTTTGTATTAATTTTTATTTGGTACAAACAACGATAACATAAACTAAGCTACAGTTATATAATCACAGAATCTAGTATAAAAGTGGTTATTTAACTTGAAATGGGATTGAATATTCAAAAGTACGGATGGGGTGGATATGTTTCTGGGCCAAGTGAGGTTTCCTTACTCAGCAGGGCATGAGGGAGCTAGAGTGTTTCCATTGGAGCCACTGCCAGTGGTGATGGGCATGGAGACCTGGGACAGCCCAAGCATTCAGTGTCTTCAGTGACAGCACTGTAAAAATGAAGAGCAGAAGCAAGAAGTTTCTCCAGAAGCTCTGACAAATCAGATCGTTTGGTCAAAGTTGAACGAAAAATTCCAGATAATGGTCCTGAAATAATATGACCCAAGGAAAAATACGACCCTGAACGAAATAAACAGAGAAGCCTCAAAGAGAGGCTTTTGCTCTTGGATTTGAAATAGTAGCCATAGCAGTATTTTCTGTTCTCTGTGTCATCCTTACATTGTAAGTTATTCCATCACACTGTCTCTGGACATAGTGGTTCTGAGCGAGCAATCCTAGACCTTGGGGCCAAAGAAATATTCAGGGACCCACTCTGTGGTTCTCTGGCTTTGGACCTCCATCTTTCTACTTGTCAGCTTTTGTGGATTCTTTTTTTTTTTAATTGAAGTACAGTTGATTTACAATATCATGTTAGTTTCAGGTGTACAGTACAGTTTTTTTTTAAAACATAAATAGTATTCTTTTTTCTTCGTTTTTAAACCCCATATTTGTTTATCTATTTATTTTTGGCTGTGTTGGGTCTTCGTTTCTGTGCGAGGGCTTTCTCTAGTTGTGGCAAGCGGGGGCCACTCTTCATCGCGGTGCACAGGCCTCTCACCATCGCGGCCTCTCTTGTTGCGGAGCACAGGCTCCAGACGCGCAGGCTCAGTAGTTGTGGCTCACGGGCCTAGTTGCTCCCCGGCATGTGGGATCTTCCCAGACCAGATCTTGAACCCGTGTCCCCTGCATTAGCAGGCAGGTTCTCAACCACTGCACCACCAGGGAAGCCCGTGATTCACTTTTATATGTACACCCCTAGTCTCTTCCTTAACTAAAGCAGCCCTCCCCTCTTCCTTAACATTGGAACCCACCACACTTAAATTTAAGATTAGCTGCCAATGGAATGTGTGTCTGCTAGGTTCTAGGTGCTTTATATATTCTGTGTCTCCTTCACATAAATCTGCCGGGAAGTAGTTTTACCTTTATTGTGCACCTCGGGAAAGTTAGCCTAGCTTAGGTCACAGCTAAAAAAATGACGGATTCAGGTTTTGAGGCGAGATTTTTCTGATGCCAAAGCCCATTTTTGGCACACTGTACCAGGCTGCTGCTGAGAAAAAAGTGAGAGTAGCAGTGAAATGAGTTTGCACCTTCAGAAGTACTCCATAGGGACAATGAATTGGATTCAACATATTCTTCATGGCCTTATGAATAATTTTCAATTTGAGGCACTTTAATAGGCTCAAGAAGGATTGTATATAAAGGTAGGCTGAATTCTCAGATGACAAAAAATAAACCATGGATTTATTTGAAAGAATCCTGTACTCTTCCCCCCCCCATACAGACATAAATACACAGTTAATATGGGAAAGGAAACAGTGATCCATCATAAAGCTTACCCACAGGACAAATTCCCCTTTGACAATGTAAATCTTAAGTGTTCAGGAAGGCCTCACAGCAGACTAAGTTCAGTTTAATTTGATTCTGGCATTGTTTGAGCACCTGCTGTGTGCCCGTTTGGTGGTGGATGCTGAGGGGGAAGTAACAGAATGAATTAGACGTGATTTCTGCCCAAAAGGTGTTCACAGGTGAATGGGGACTAGGGAGAGGGTACAGAGGTAACTATAATGTGGCAGGGATTGTGAGCAGTGCTGTGAAGATGGTTCGCATCGCTCTGGGAGTGCAAGTGAAGCCACAGCTGGTTGCAACTGGGGAGATCTTAGACCGTCCTTTCTTTTTTTTTGCTGTACGCGGGCTTTTCACTGTTGTGGTCTCTCCCGTTGCGGAGCACAGGCTCCGGACTTGCAGGCTCAGCGGCCATGGCTCACGGGCCCAGCCTCTCCGTGGCATGTGGGATCCTCCTGGACCGGGGGGTGAACCCGCGTCCCCTGCATCGGCAGGCGGACTCTCGACCACTGCGCCACCAGGGAAGCCCTTAGACCATCCTTTCTGACCTAGACCATGAAGGACAAGATGAGTGGAGCATTCCAGGCAGAGGACACCCTTTGAGCAAAGGGCCAAGGTGGGACGGTACAGGGTGGAATGGAGGCCGACTTCCATGTGGGTAGAAGGGGGCACATCCCCGTGGTGATGGTATCGGCTTTATTTCATGCCTGTTCGGTTTGATTTGATGAAGCAATCAATCTCTCTCTCTGTCTTTCTCTGTTAAATGCCTTTTATGTTTTATGTTTTGTTGGGGGTGTGTGTGGAAGAGATTCATTTCCAGCTGGGTCCAGCTGCAATGAAAATGTCCTGTTTGACAAATTGAGGAATTAGATTACAACCCTCTCTCCTTGAAAGCTAGGGCAGTAGCTGTAACATCAAACATCCCTCACTGTGGAGGCAGGACAGGAGGGAGGTGTTGATTTAGGGCTGCTGGGTGTGTGGACTTAAAAATTATTTGAAAAAATAAGGCTGTGTTGCCCCAGTTGATTAATAAATGTGGCTCCTTGCTGAGCCCTGGCGGTTTTCTCTGAGGAGAACTTAGGATGGCTCTATCAGGGGCTGCCCCAGCAGAGAAGTGCAGGATATCGTAGGTGGGCATTTTTTATTGAAAGGATTAGTGCATTTTTATGCCTTTCTATTTAGTTTCTATTTTAGAGCTCTTTTTTTCTTAAAACGTAAAGGACACTCAACTTTAAAATTTTGAAAACACCTGGAGTTTTTGGTACCCAATTAATATGAGCCAGTAACACGTTTGCACAGGAGATCTGGAGTTAGGAGACCAGTGTCACCGGTGGAGCTTTGAGCGGGTCGCACAGCCACCCACCCAGGCCCCTTTCTACACCTGTCAGATGATGGACTGAGACCAGCTGACCTCCGAGGGCCTCTCACACAGTAGCCCCTAGGAAGTGGAATGCAGAAATCCCGGGGCCCGGATCCTAGCTCCGCACCTGGCCATGTGGCCATTGTGCAAGGAGGTGAGTCGAGGCTGGGGAGCTCGATGCTGTCCCACAAGGGAGGCTCCCGGCCACGTCTGCGCCGCAGTGGGGTGCCACATTTGAGAGGAGTGGCCAAGCCCAGCACGGGGACAGAGCTGGAAGTCATTTTGTAGAAGTGACTCAGGGAACGATTGTTGTGTGGCCCAGAGAAGGGCAGTGACGGCAGGAGTGGGGACAGTGCCAGCCTTCGGGCAGTTGGAGGGCTCACCCACCCTCGGTACTGAATTCAGGGTGAGGGAGAGCACCACCGTCAGGTCTGAATTGAAACAAGGGCCCTCAGAACAGCAAGGGCCTCAAGGGGACGGTTTAAGCGGATGCCATGTTCCAGCAATCAGAAGTCTGGTCAGGGAACCTGTTGCCCTGAACTTCCAGCTAGTCTAGCAGGCTTTCTCTCTTCCCACTGTTAACAGTCTGTACTGAGCCATAACTAATTAATTGGGTTTTTACAGCTTTTTGCCTTAATGCTGCCCATCTCCCTCTTGGAAATAATTTGGTGCGATGTTACGTGGTCAAGGTGGTGTTTGTGCCCAGGGCCTACCACAGGTGGTGGATGCTTAGAACCTCTTACTTTTATTCGGCAAAATTACATATATTTCTTTTCCTCCCTTAGTCTAAAATTAATACAGGGTTTTTTTTTGTTGTTGTTTGTTTGTTTGTGGTACACGGGCCTCTCACTGTTGTGGCCTCTCCTGCTGCGGAGCCTGTGCAGGCCCAGCGGCCACGGCTGACAGGCCCAGCCGCTACGCGGCATGTGGGATCTTTCCGGACCAGGGCACGAACCCGTGTCCCCTGCATCGGCAGGCAGACTCTCAACCACTGCGCCACTAGGGAAGCCCAGTACAGGTTTTTATAACAAGAATAATGTAAAGGTTAAGTCACCTGTGCTTTCACTACTCTGAACTGTCAGCCACTGTTAAATCATGATTGAGAGCATCTAGGTTTCGGTCTGACAGTCTCAGTTTTGAATCCCTGCTGTACCACCATGTACCAACTGCGTGGACTTGGTCAGAGTCTTTTTGTCTCCATGTGTTGTGACCGTTTCCTCATCTATCTCAGTACCAAGTTCACACAGCTGTTGTGACAGTAGATGGGAAATGCATGGAAAATACTACGGTGGCTGGTGCATGGTTTAATTGCTCGGTAATGGTAGAAGAATTAGAAGAAGGTAATAAACCTGTGAATGTGTGTGTGTTGTTTTCTAAATTTTTTACGAAGCTGGGATCCTATTAAATAATCTGTTTTAAAACCTGCCATTTCCCCTTAACATTATAATGAGCATTTCTCTATGCCATTAGTCTCCCAGACCCTCGTTTTTAACAACAGCTTCATTGAGATAGAACTCACATACCATTCTGCTTCCATTGAAAGCATACGATTCAGTGGTTTTTAGCATATTCACAGAGTTGTACAGACAGTTTTAGAACACCTTTGTCCTGGACCCATTAGCAGTCCGTCGTTCCCCTCTTTCCTCCAGACCCCCCAGTCCCTCAACCAGTCAACTTTCTGTCTTTATGGATTTGCTTGTTCTGGACATTTCCAAACTACTTAATGGCTGCACAGTTTTCTGTTATGTGGATGTCCCTTAACTTAGCAACCATCTTGCTGCTGTTGGACATTTAAGTTGTTTTCATTATCACGGGCGACACTCACATTGGGCCTCTTTAACCATCTCAGTAGTCATGTGGGGGTCATGTAATTAAGAGGTCACGTGACGTCTTCAGCTGTGTGGGCTACATGCCTGTGCTGTGAGGTGCCCCTGGAGCCGCTGAGGAAGACCCCAGCCCGAGCCCTGCTCCCACACCTCTCTGAGGTCCCCGGGGCTGTTCAGGGGACAGCAGCAGCGGCCTGCGAGGGACAGAGGGAATGAGCGACTTATCTGAGCAAAGCCGTTGGAAGACAGACCAAGTGTGGGGCCATAGTTGTCACCCACTCTTCAAATAGTGCCGCAGTCTCAAGCCCAAGGACAGATCTTGGTGGAACCAGCGTGCAGGGAGATTATGTATTACGTCTGCGCAGAGAGCTACTCCGTGCTGGCTTCCGGGAGCACCCACCCATTTCTTCCCAGTGAGTTGTGCTGCCGCGGCGCAGAGACTGACGGCGGCGGCGGCGGCGGCGGAGGAGGAACAGCCACGGTTCGCCTGATGAGCCGTGTCTGAAAGGCGAAGTTCAGGTGACTTGGGAGGAAAGAGATCTTGAAGAAATAGGCCACTGTGAATCTCTGAATCTCTCCTGTGGGATCATTTTCAAGTCCCAGGGCTCGATAACGTGCTATGGAGAGATGCATTAAGTTCATGCTTTGCGTTTAAATGTCGGGATCATCATGGGAGAATCTGTTGCCGCACATTCGCCGTCCGGCTGTCTGAATGCGTTCAAGTTTAGAACATTTATATTCGTTTAGTGTTTTCTGCACCCTTTGCCGACCCCCAGATGAACACGGTTAATTCAGCTTGCTGAGGGCAAGTAGGCTGGTCCAGCCTCTTGCAGGGAAGATGGAAGTGGTTTCAACAGGAGCTCAGCAGTGTTGCACTGACCATCATTCAGACACGTCAGTCTGTTCGTGCTGTGCATCGAGCCTGTGTTAATTTGGGGTGGGAAATTGCTCCAGGCATTTCAGTTCTTTCTACTTAAATCAGGAATCCTGGTGCAGTGTTGGCTGTTGGATAAAATAAAAGAATGGAAGTAGAGAAGTGTGGCCCTTGCAGGCAGCTGAATTCTCAGGTTTTGCAGGCAGGCCCTGAGTCCTACCGTCATGATAGCAGGCCTGTAAAAGCAAGCTCCTTGCATATTCCATCATGCATTGGTGTGCTGGGGCTTCGCTTGTTCCTCAGTCCCCAGCAGGAAAGGATGTGCCCTGGGAGGTAGGCAGGGAGCCACGGCATCAGTGTCACATGTCACCTCCTCCTCGAGCCTTCTGATAGTCCACAGCGCTCCACCTCACTGACGTGGCGGGTGGTGACGGGTACACCCTACGGAGTCAGAAAGCCCTGGGCCCCTGACCCAGCTCTGCTGAGGCACCTTACTTAGATTCTGTCTGTTTCCTCATTTGTGAATTGGGGTCAACGATAGTACTTTACTTAGAGGGTTGTTGTGAGGTTGGAATGAGAAATTCACACAAGGTTTGTTAATAAGTTTTCGGCATACTTAGTGCCGCATAACAGCCGTAGTTACTGTTACTAATTGTATGATTTGGAGTCACTTAAACGTCTCTGAATCTCAGTTGTGTCACCTGCAATAGGAGGATGAAAATATCGATTTCAACAGCAGTTTTGTAAGGAGTGGGTGAGACAGTGCTGGAAGAGCATTGGTGTAGCCCCTAACTTGTCCTGGGCACTTGGCATATCAGGATGTGGTCGTTAGTGTAGTTTATAACACTTCGATTTGCTTTATGTTCAGTAGTTATTTATGTATTGCCCCTGACGCCCCCCATGAAACTGTAAGCAGAGGCTGTGCTTTCATCTTTGCCCCAGAAATCCTCAACACAATAGCTAATCAACAAATGGTCATTCAAACAAGGCAGGTTTGAGCTCACAGAGCACGTAGATTAAGAACAGGTGTCTCTCACTGTGCTCATAGGGAGAGCACAGTGTGATAAATGGCACCTGTATCTTTCTCCCAACGAGGTGCCGTGGCATGCTTACCCGGATCCACACAGGGGGACCATCGTGGGCTTCCCTGGTGGTGCAGTGGTTAAGAATCCGCCTGCCATTGCAAGGGTACACGTTGAGCCCTGGTTCGAGCCCTGGTCCGGGAAGATCCCACATTGCCGCAGAGCAGCTAAGCCCATGTGCCACAACTACTGAGCCTGTGCTCTAGAGCCCATGAGCCACAACTACGGAGCCCACGTGCCACAGCTACTGAAGCCCGCGCGCCTAGAGCCCGTGCTCCCCAACGAGAGAAGGCACTGCAATGAGAAGCCCGCGAGCCTAGAGCCCGTGCTCCCCAACGAGAGAAGCCACTGCAATGAGAAGCCCGCACACCGCAATGAAGAGTAGCCCCTTGCTCCCCGCAACGAGAGAAAGCTCGTGTGCAGCAATGAAGGCCAAAGGCAGCCAAAAATAAATAAATAAACATTTATTTATTTATTTATTAAAAAAAAGAAAGAAGGGGACCATCGTGCCGCGCCGGCCTTTTCTCACTGTGCGCGGCTTGAAGTTGGCCCCAGCACTAGAAACCTGTATTCCCTGAGCCAGCGTTTAGACATTCCGTTTGCCTTCAGATACTTTGAAAGAAAAGAGTTCTCTCGTATGTCAAATTCTCCTCCCAGTTAAAAAGAAACCACTAGTTGTGGCCCCAAGAAAGAGCTAGCCGTAAGCTCCTCTGAGTTTTTGGAAAAGGAAGGGTTGAAAGCCCATGCGTTAATCACTACGCTGCTGGTCTCCCACCCTCCCTCCCCACTCCTGATGTGTCAGGGGAATTCTGGTCCCTAGCGTGCTGCGAATGTCCGGGTTAGGAAAAGACACCCTCACCTCGGAAGGGCCTGAGAGCAGGGCTGCCAGTGACAGCAGCGGAGGCTCAGGCTCTCGGAGGTTTGTGGTCTCAGCTGTTAACCTGTGTTGTATAGGTTTTGGTCCCCTTTGCTTGGCCTTCGCAGAGCTCGGGGTTACAGAGCCGAATGTCGGGAGGCCTCTCCTACTTCTTGCTTAGATGCCCCCCTTCTGCTGCTACCAGCTAAGGACGCAAGTAGCCACTAGTCAAGGGCTTTTTGATTTTTCAAAAGGGTGCTTTAAAAACAGCGGTTAAAATGTGGGCTGTGCGAATGTTTGTTACATGAGTCTTAAGCATCTGGGTAAAACAGATGAAGTTGTAAGTTCCACTGAAATTTCATAGCCCTATTCAGTTATCCATAAAATCAGAAGCTTGTATTTTAAATGATTTTATGAATTATGCTTCCTAAATTGATGTTGAGTTAATAAATAGGATGTAATTAACTCTCCTTGAGCACATCTGAGTCACCCGGCGCATGTGCAGTCAGCTCTTGATTGTCTGATGTCTGTGCTCCATCCAGGCGGTTCCCCAGGTCAGTTCATCTCACTGTGCCTCCATTTCCTCTTCCTCAGAACGAAGGGGTCAGACTTAGATTATCTTTAAAGCTTTTAACTTTTTTAGCTTTTTAAAAAGTCACTTTTCTGCAGATGGAGCCAGCTCTCCAGTTGGGTGTGGGATTCATCCTTTCAGTCCCTGCCTGTATCCAAGACAGCCCGAAGTGCGCTCAGCCATTCTCCCCGACTCACTGTTCGGTGGTCTCTGATGCTTACCTTCTCCTTCCATTCTGGAAGAAGAGAAGCCAGCCTGATATTTCTGGAAGCACAAAAGAAGTTAACAGACAGCCGGAGGTGAAGTGGGGCTGAGTAATGATCACTGTAGGATTGGGAGGGCCCAGCCCAAACCGGCCAGATCTTCCTGATGAAGAGCTCCCAGCCCTTTACAGAAAGTTGGATTCTGCTGATTTGGTGATTGACCCTGAGGGCTTGGTTAGTTGGCGTCTAACAGAGCTGGCGGGGCAGGAGGAGGATGGCCCCTGGAGGAATAGGGGTGCGGCGCTGTGAGGAGATCAGGGACAGCTCTGGGAGCCCTGGGCAAGAAGGGAGAAGCTCTCCTGCATCGGCTCCTGTGTGTTTCTGGCTGTTTATCCAGGTAAGTAGGTTTCGTGCCTAGAACTTTGTTAGGCTGTGGGATTTAAAGGTGAGAGCGTGCCCTCAAGGGCCTCACAGGCTGGAGGGGAGATACCTACCGTTTATCACATGTCTGCTAAGGGCCCAGCATTGTGCTGGGTGCTTTATGTACGTACGTGCACGTAATTCTAATACAGTGATGAGCAGTTCACAAGCGGTGTCTGCAAAGGGCTATGGGCACATCGAGGAGGAGGGAAGCGTTCTGGCTGGAGATGGGGAGTAAAGGGCCATGGATAGAGGGAAGGAGGAGGGGTCGAACACGGCTTTTTTTTTTTTTTTTTTTGCGGTACGCGGGCCTCTCACTGCTGTGGCCTCTCCCGTTGCGGAGCACAGGCTCCGGACGCGCAGGCTCAGCGGCCATGGCTCACGGGCCCAGCCACTCGGCGGCATGTGGGATCTTCCCGGACCGGGGCACGAACCCGTGTCCCCTGCATCGGCAGGCGGACTCTGAACCACTGCGCCACCAGGGAAGCCCTTGAACACGGCTTTTTAAATGAGGCAGGAATCTCAGCTCTGTCTCACATGGCATTGGAATGTGTTCACTTCCTTATCCAGCGGTACAGGAACTAGCAAGTAGGAATCTATGCCTCGAGAAGACATATAGTTGTCTGCAAGAGCGAGGACAATTGAGGACTGCTTTTCCCCATGTCTTTTAGGTTGATTATATTTTAAAGGCTTATTTCCTGTGTTCTGGAAAGGGGAACAAGAAAAGTATGTTCCTCTTGCTTCTCTAGACAGTATTTAAAAACACCAAGAGTTTCCACCCTTCTTTCTCAACCCACATCCTTGACTTGTGTCTAAAGGGTAATATTCACACTCCTGTTTGCTTCAGCCTTGGCAGACCTGCCCTCCAAGCACATGAGGCAGAAGAACATCCTCGGTCTTACCAGGCCCTCACGAAGGGTAGTTGGCTCCTGGTGCTTCAGGAGACATCGGCTCTCTTCCATCTCTGTGCAGTAGTCGTCTTTAATGACTTGGGGGCGCTCTCTTCTTTGCAGCAGATGCATTGATATTTTCTTTTCGTTGCCCATTCTGGTCTGAGTCTTTCTCTTCCAGTTGGATTCTACAAATGCCCATGGTATCACAGAGTCTGGGTGGAACTGGTCCCATGGATGTGCCCTGACACCTGTGCTGTGTTCGCCTTGAAACTTTCTCAGTCTCCCTGGCTTGGAAATGATCTTTCTCCACTTCTCTACGACCCAGCTCTTTGTATCTCTCTTTTTGCCTTATCACATCTTGCCCTTCATTAGTTATTTATATGTGTATCCGGTCTCTCCTCCCAGGTTGTAAATCCACCTTGGCCAGGAGTGTGTGTTCTGTACATTCTTCAGAGTCCCTAACGTAAGGGTTTGCCGTAATAAGCAGTTGATAAGTATTTATTGAACTGACTCCAGATAGCATTATTTATTTTGAGCTGAGTCCGCATCAAGCACAAAAGGAATTGTTTTTAGAAAGGTCAGTATTTACTTTCCCCTATCCAGTCCCTTGCCCCCCAATCTATATTAGTTATTTAAGACAGGTACCCCCTCTGCAGCCTGAAGAATATGGCAGACTAAAGATAGAATACAAGGTTAAAATGAGGCAGTTTGGGATAAGATTCACTCTAATACTTCGGTGAGAGGCAGCAGGCGCCTGACTAAAGCAGATTGTAGTAACTCCATAATCCTTTGCGTCTGAGACAAAGAAGGAATCCCGCTTAGTTACAGCATTTTCATTTTCATACCACAGATGGCATAAAATTCATCTGTAGAGAGACGACTTCTTGGTGCTAAACTTGAGTAGGAATTCTTCTCTCAAGTCCTTATGTGATTTGTTACTGCACATACCGTCCTAGTTGAGTCTTCCCTTATAAGTTGTTTCATTGAATTTTTGTTATTGTTGTTCCATTTCACTTGCTGCTTCTCTTGTCTTCTCCACGCCTCGTTTTTCTCAACACGAAACTGTAGAGATGAAGAACTGTGTCAGCAGTAGCATCCTCAGTACAATTTGTGACTTAACTCTCCCAATGCAGGAGGCTCTACTGCATGTTTTCAAAGCATTTGAAATATTTGATTAAAAAAATCAAATCAATTAGATTCAGATGTAGCTGCTATCTTTTGACCATCTATTATGAACGAGTCACTTGCCACATACATTATTCCATCTTATCATAGAAAATTATAACAGGAAGAAAATTTTGTGATTACTGAGAACCTTGCATCTCATACTAGGGAATGCGTTCTCTGGGGGTTTATGTGGTGGGCTGGGATGAGACACCGGATGTTACAGGACACCATGGTGTAGCTTCTGAGAGCATCAGTTTTACTCGAAGACTGGGTCGGGGGGGGGGGGGGAAGTGCTTGAACTCAGGCCATTTAAATGAGCGACAGTCATTTTATATTTAAACCATCATGTTTAAATTAGAAGCGTATGGAAATATGGAGGAGGTATAGAGGAGAATGCAAAATATACATGCGTCTTGGTGATAAAACAGAGACTTTGTTAGGATTACGTACCGAGAGTAAGTGCTTTAGGATGTGCCCTCTGACTGCTCCGAGGTATTTTGTGGAAGAGCTGGAGAGGGACCTCCATGTACGAGGTTCACCTCTCTTTTTCTTGTAGATGTGGAAACTGGAGTCCCAGAGTTTCCATCCCTATTGGCCAAGGTGGGACTTGAACTTCCGATTCATTCATTGTCTTTCTGTCACGTTGCCTACTTTTTGCCCTTCAGAAGCTTTGGTGCTGGACCATGTATCTGTGTGAAAGCCCAGATGGTCAGATGGAGCAGAACTTGAAGGTCAGTCATACTCGCAGAGGCCACGTGGTACCGTCGTACAATGAGGCTGTAGAGTGGGCTGCCCATGCCAGGGCTGCCTCTTTGCTGTCATCTGTCTCTGCGGTGCCTGAGTTTTCACTACCTTCCACTGTAGGATCCATGCATTTTTGCGGGAAATTGACTACCCTTTGGAAGGTGTAATTAGCTGCTCTTTTGGACAAGACGGCTTTGTATGCCAGACACGAAACTTATGCCTTGGAGTCAACAGAATTTCAAAATTGAAAGGGTCCTTGAGTCTTCTAGGCCAGCGTCCTTGTGTTCTGTGTGTAAGGGATGGGACGAAAAGGTTTCCTCAGATTTCTAGTTTTCTCTCTTTGGAGTTAGGTGGCTAACCTGTTCGTTGTTTACCTATTTTATTGTTCTGATGCCTTTAACTGAGATGGAGTGTAATGCTGTCTCTGAAGAAGTAAACTAGGGCAATGGTATTGATGTCTGCTGACCTGATCGGTGTCACTGGGTAGATAATTTTACTCCTGTCCATAGATAAATTCCGCCTTCAGAGTGGCCTAGTAGAGACCATGAGCTGTGGATTTTCTCCACTGTTTTATCATCCGACCCTGAAAGGAAAGATACTTTCTCTCTGGTAGCGTGGAAAGCTAGAACTAAGTTGGTCATCATTTTCTTTTTAACTGTTCTGCCTCATACAGCCATGGTCTTTTCAATGTCTAAAACTAGGTGTCAGGTCTTATTTCTCTATTTCTTATGATTGCAGATCCTAGAAGCCTGTGACATATGCTCACTGATAATGTATTTTGGTAGTGAAATCATAGTGCTTGATACGCGTGGTAAGCTTGGTTTCTGCATTAAAATATGTTGCCTTTTCTGATTACAAGAGTAATGTCTCATAAAAATATAGAAAATACAGAAATATAGAAAGAAAATTGCATGCCACAATTTTGAGAATTCTGATAGTATTAACTGGACAGGAATGTGTTAACATTTACTTTTCTATGCATTATATGGTAATAGTTGAGATCATTACAGCGCATATAAATAATCCTTGTATGGGTAGTCACTGTGCTGTGTTGTATGTGCAGCCTTTTATTCTACTCTTTTTACTTATAAGGTTTTTTCCCTCATGTCATTAACAAATTTTACCTTCCATCTCAGTGGCTACGTAATATTCCATGATTTGGATATATCTACCTTATTATTCACATTCCTGTTACTGGGGTTGGTTTTTCAACTCTTTTACTGTTATACTGCACACACAGCTCTGCTCATCTTTCTGATGACTCCTCTGGGAAGGGATCTCAGTTTGCTGGGTTTAGGGCTTTTTTGACACACAGCCAAACGCTTCCCAGACATTTTACATCAACTGATGCTTCTACAAGTGGGGTACACGTGTCTCCTATCTCCACGGGCAAGGTAGGTTGTGACCCCCCCCAATTCTTAGGGTGTGCAGATATTTGCTCTGTCCTGGCCTCCCTCAGGGTTCCCACACGGAGGGTGGCACACTGCTCACGAAGGGCCTGGGAGCAAAGCATCATCACCCTCAGAACTGGCTTCTTCCTCCCCATTTACTTGTTAGTCTCAGTCACTAATGGCGTAATCTGTCCCGGAGTGCCAGGGATTTTTCTCAACATACTTTCCTTCCTTTCTTTCTTTTTTTAAGGACAGAAATGGCTCTCTTAAAATTAGCAGCAGCTGGGGGCTGCTTCTGGCTGCATGATCTGACACAACAGTGACTTACATGAGGGTGCCGCTGTCTTTCTGGCTGCACGAGCTTCCTTGGCGACGTCTTAGCAGTCTTCACCAAGGTGCTGGGCTTCTGTGCAGTTTCTTCTCCAAGTAACCACACTAAGTTGTTACAGAGGAAGTGAAATTGTAAAACCACTTCAGAAGACTGACAGCCGTGCTGACTGTAGGAGTGACTGCTCTTAAGTCCTAATAAATGGTATTCATTTTTTAGAATAATTTCCATTCAGACACAGCAGAAGCCTCAGGTTTTTATTCTCCTTTCAGGTTTTAGAGTGGCTTGGTTTATTCCCTTCCCAGTTCCTCTGAAGCCAGCCTGTGTTGCCATGGAGAGACCAGTGAATTCCAATGTCCCACTTCTCTGACCTGCTCATCTTTTTTTCTATTAACCTTTCCCCCTCCAGTAGGTTTGACTCAGTGTCTTATTTCCAAGATGGAGAAGAAAGGGTTTCTTTCGAGTGTTTGGTCCTTATTTGAATTTCGACAAACATAGGCTGAACCTCAGCTCTGTCACATACCAGTTTTCTGTTTAATTGAGGTGTATTTGACATATGACATTATATTAGTCTCAGATATACAACATACTGATTTAAGACTTGTGTACATTGCACAGTGATCACCACAGTAAGGCCGGTTAGCATTGTCACCTTACATAGTTACCAAAAAATTAAAAAAAAATTTTTTTCCCTTGTGACCACATTGCAGTTTTAAGACCTTGGGAAAGGAGGCTGACTTCCACTTGCCGTATCTCTAAGAGGCAGTGACAGCCCCACTCCCTGGGCTGTTGGGAGGATTAACTAGGATGGTGTGTCAAGTGCAGAGTAAACGCTGAGCCTTTTCCTAACTGCACGTCAGTGGCCCCGAGCCCAGCTCCCGTGTTGCCGTGAGGATGGCGGGGCGGTGCGGTGCGGTGCGTGAGATGCCTGCTCCGGTGCCCGGCACACTGCCCCTCCTCGCGTGTCCCTAACCCCACATCACTGAAAGTGCTCCTCCTAAGAAAAACAACACCTGTTCCGTGGATTCCATCAGACCCTTAAGTGCTTTCTCCTTTCGTCCTGTCATAGAAACTCTTTAACAGTGGGTGCTTTCTTCACACCCATTTGCAAACCATTTCCTGTTCCTGATTTTAGCTCTTTCTGTAAAAGTAACTAATAACATGGCAACCGTTTCTTCACCAGTCCTTCCTCAGCCCTCACCTCCACCCACCCCCGCCCCCCGCTTCCCCCATCCCACGCTCATCTCTTTGCAACTGTGACCCAGGTTGGCAGCCTTCAGTGGGAGACTGAGGGGTGAAGTATGCAGGATGGTGGGCTGAGGTTTCAGGAGTGGACATACAACTCCCTGTCTGGCTCACTGATTTATGTATACTTTTTTTTTTTTAAAGGATCAATCTTTTTCTTTTTTTTTTTTAAATTTATTTATTTATTTGGCTGCATTGGGTCTTCGTTGCTGCACGTGGGATTTTTCTAGTTGCACCGAGTGGGGGCTAGTCTTCATTGTGGTGCACAGGCTTCTCATTGCGGTAGGTTCTTGCTACATAGCACTGGTTCTAGGCATGCGGGCTTCAGTAGTTGTGGCATACAGGCTCAGTAGTTGTGGCTCACGGTCTCTAGAGCACAGGCTCACTAGTTGTGGCGCACGGGCTTAGTTGCTCTGTGGCATGTGGGATCTTCCCAGACCAGAGCTCGAACCCATGTCCCTTGCATTGGCAGGCGGATTCTTAACCACTGCGCCACCAGGGAAGTCCGATTTTTGTGTACTTTTATCCATTGATTCAGTGACCGTTTGCGCTGTGTTCCAGGCACTCTTAGCACCAGTAACACAAACAGGGTGGCAGTAGAGCCCCAGGCCTCAAATGCTCATAATGAAGTTAACTGGTTTCCAGGTAAAGTGCACTAAACTGTGAAGGTGTTAGGATAGTACCTGTGTGGGTTCTGGTGGAGGCATGAGTGATGGACTTGCCTTTCCCATTTGGGGGAGAGGCTATAAAAAGCGTCCATGTAGGATGCAGGCTCGTCCTGGTTCACAGAGTCTGTCCAAGCCCTTCTCTCCTTCCTCTGAATTACTCCATGGTGGAATCCTAGCCAATCAGAGTTCAGCCCTTTTCCTACAGCAGTTGAAATCCTGAGGGAACGTTACGGCATTTGGGTTTATCATGGAGATGTTTTTTCCCCTGCAAGGGCCATCCCCTCTTGCTAGATTTTGGCTGAGAAGAGGGTTATCATGACCACTTTGGCTGTATGGACAAGCATGTGATGATATGGGAGTGAGTGAGTGAAGAATAAAACGAACCCTCTCTTGCTATTCTTTAAAAGACATTTTTTTGAGGTGTACTTTTTCTTTTTAACATAGTTTTGGTACTTTCCAAAAGGGTTATATTGTAGACAAAAGGAATAAAGTCTGAAGTTGTAGTATAATGTACCACATGGTAGTGGGGCCTGGAACATTCAGTAGGGTATCCTGTATTGATAAAAGCTTAGGAAACATTGGCCTTTAATCTCTCTTCATAGATTGCTGTTTTGGAGACCCTGCACCTGGCCATTTCATTGTTTGCCATTATTTGATCACTGGCCTGTAATAGTTAGGAGTAGGTTGAGCTGCATATTACAGGAAGAAAAACAAAAACAAGTAAAGAGCGGCTTAAATATGGTAATTTATTTCTGTCACCTCAAAGGAGTCTGGACATAGGCTGGGAATGCCAGGTCTGTGGTGTCATCAGTGACTCCATCCTCTCTTGATTGTCCCCCCCACCCTCTTTAGCACGTGGTTTCCGTCCTCAGGTTCATCTCCTGGCTCAAGATATATGCAAGAGCTCCGGCTGTCCTTTCTGAGAGGTAGATGCTCAAGAAGAAAGGAAAAATTGAGGTCCCCCCGCCCCCAAATGAGTTATTTCTCTCTCAGAACCCACATAACATTACAACTTATTGGCTATAGCTGGCTGCAAGAAAGACTGGGAAGTGGAGTCTTTTGTTTCCAGTGGCAAAACACCTGCTGAAAACTGGGTTTCTGACACTAAGGAGAAGAGGGGAATGGGTGTTGGAGCAGGCAGTCGACATTGTCTACCCCAGAGCCACGTCGGAGGCGGAGAGGACGTAGAGCTCAGTGTGGCATCATGGGGAGGGAGTCGGGGTTGAATGTCACCCACGTGGGTCCTGACGTTGCTGAGAGTGACGTTGGAGTGGAGTAGGTGGCACAGTTACTGAAGTGATGGTGTCCCGGCGCTCGGGGGTGGAAGATGGTTGGCAGGGACCTCAAGAGAGAAGGTTGTGGGATGATGATTGTGTAACAGTGGCCGCAGGTGGACCTGTGGCTGGGAACATACAGTCGTAAAAGGACTAGCCTGCCTTGAGAGTAGGTCTTGAGGAAAGGAAGTGAAAAGGCAGAAGTGCCTTCTCTCCAGCCGTGGAAGAGATGAATAATTGATCCTCAGCAAAGAGACCCCAAGGGCACTTGGAAGGGATGGACTAAAGACGGTGGGGAGGTGAGGCGAGGCGTTAAACCAGAAAAGAATGAAGAGGAGGGAATAGGCGAGGGGGGTGTATGTCTAGGGCTAGGGCGGTAGCTGTATTGCGAAGAGAAAGGGAGCTGGCGTTTGGAAGTTAGGGAGAGTGAGAATGATGCATAGGCAGAAGGGTGAGTGAGTTCGTTTGGGTCTCTGTGTTGCATTTCTTGCATTTCCGAGTGTCCCCAGTGTGCCGTGCCTGGTAATGGGCACTCCATTGAAAGTTCCAGTTGGGTGGGCCACCTGTTGGCAGGAGGCGTGTCTGTCCCCCTGAACTTGGGAGGCGGGGGCCCTGCTAATGAAGGTGTTCCACTGTGGGCTTCTCATTCATGCACAGGACAACCTGTTTCCTTGGCTCAGCTTGACCTAGAGTGGCTCCATCTCTGTAGAGAGAGGAAGAAGAGCCTCTTCCTTGTGCTCTACTCACCTGGTAGGATTTTCCTTCCACTTGTTTGCAGCTCTGTCTTCATTAGAAACATGGTTTGTGAGTAGTCCTAGTCTCGAGACTTGCCCCTGCCTTGGACCCCAGTTCCTGGCTCTTACCTCATGGGACCCAGTTTTACCTTTCGGTTTCCAGATCTCAACTCTGATCCCGGACAGAGCACGAGAATTATTTTACATGATCTCTCTTGCTTGTGTGCAAAGGGAGTGGCCGTTTTGTAGAGTGCGCACATTTTTTGTTTTTGTTTCTTCTTTTTTTTTAAGCCTAGCCTGACTGCTCTCTGTCACTAGCATCATTAGGGGCTGCCCAGCACTTTCCTGATACAGCCCTCCACCTGCCCAGCTGCTGTATAATATTAATTATTTCCATTTATGTGCTGCTTTATGGTTTACAGAGTTTCTTCACGCATTTTCTTCTCTGATCCTCATAATGAAACTGTGATGGAGCAGACATTACTTGTTTACTATCAGAAACCTAGGCTCCGAGGTCACCCAGTTATAACACTTGTGAAAGACGTGAGGTTGGAACCCAGTTGTCTGTCTCTTTTTTCAAGTGTAGAGGTTCAGAGTAAGCAAATGAATTTAGCTCCTGGCCTGAACAAAATCTAGTTTTGTTCTGCTGTGGCTGAAACAGTTGTCTGCATGTCCGGACTGCATCTGAATGAGTCTTCGATTGGTGATGTTTGGTGTCATCTGTGGCTCAGCTCCTTCCTTGTGCACTAGTTAGGGCAGGTTGACGATCTAGCAACCCCATCCTGGCTGGACTGTGCAGATTTAGGCAGGTTCCAGCCTCCCAGGTGCCTCTGGGCATGCAGCTTGCTATCGTGCAGGGAGCTGGCCCAGGCGTCAGGACTGGACAGTCCTGGGTGTGTGGTCCCCAGCGTGGGTACCAGCTCTGTCATCCTGGGCATATCACTTCCTATTTCTGGGCCTCGACCTCCCTATTGTACAGTTGGGGTCAAAACATGTCGTCCTGGGACCGTCTGTTACCTCTGCAAACTTTAGTTCTCTCATCTGTGAAATGGCGCAGTGTAAAGTCTGGCTATATAAGGAACCCAGCGACAGGCCTGGCAACACAGCTGGTGCCTAACAACATGTTCCACCTTCTTCTCCTTCCTCTTCATCTTTTCAGAGTGTTGTGAGAGCCTCATAAAAAATGGTATGAAGATTAAAAAATAAAGGCAAGGATGTCACAGCTTGACTGCTTTGCCCACTCAGGTGGCCTCTTTTTTTAAAAATTTTATTTATTTTTGGCTGCGTTGTGTTGTTGCATGCGGGCTTTCTCCAGTTGCGGTGAGCAGGGGCTACTCTTCGTTGCAGTGCGCGGGCTTCTCATTGCGGTGGCTTCTCTTGTTGCAGAGCACTGGCTCTAGGTGCACAGGCTTCAGTAGTTGTGGTTCGTGGGCTCAGTAGTTGTGGCTCGCGGGCTGTAGAGCACAGGCTCAGTAGTTGTGGTTCACGGGCTTAGTTGCTCCGTGGCATGTGGGATCTTCCCGGACCAGGGCTCGAACCCGTGTCCCCTGCATTGGCAGGCAGATTCTTAACCACTGCGCCACCAGGGAAGTCCTCAGGTAGCCTCTTGAGTGTGGGGAGCAAACTCACCTTTTTTGACCCAGAGTGAGAGAGCCTTGCCCAGGACTCTTTTCTAAAAAATGGCCTTTTCTGACCAGCTCGAGGGGGCCATGGAGGGTGGCTCATTCCAGCCTTTCATCGATAATGCTCGTTTACATGCAGTGCTTGTATTTTGAAATTGACTTCCTGTCACACTGAGCTGGTGGTTGGTGGGCTGCCTGCTAGCCTAGGGGTGGACTGCAAAAAAGTGTGTGCTTGCAGGGCTGTGCTGGTGTCGGGAGAGCAGAGGACACCGGTAATGTGGCATTAACTGCAGACGGGGTGGAGGGTGCCTCCACGTGGGAGGGTTCGTGTCCTTTTCCCTCTGCAAATTCTAGAGCTGATAGTATTGAGCCACGAGCGTTTTAGTTTACTCAGAATGCGGACATTAACATAAAAATTCATAAGCTTTGAATATTCTGGGGTTGATAGTTTTAGGTGGTGAAGTTAATTTTTTTTTTCTTTAACTGAAACCTCTGGTTTTCTGTGAGGACGTTGATTATGCGATCTGCCACCTAACAAGAGTTTCCCATTTTCAAATTGCACCTGCACAGTCAGGCAGTATAGCTGTAATACGAGAATACCACTAGGCTAGCCTGTAACTCCGCAGATAACCTACAGTCAGTACACATGAAGGCAGTACTTTAAAACGGTGTTCTTCTCTGATCCATTATTACAAAGCAGAACTGCAGTTTCCTTTCTAAGGGATGAGATTTCGAAAGAGGTTAAATTTATATGTGATCTCATTGAGACTGAGGGCCCCAAAGGTGAGGAAAGGGGGTGGACCTTTAAATTTTTTTATTTTAAGGTTATTTTTATTTTGTTGAAGGTGGCAGTGGATGGGTACGGAGGCTGTATTTTATTTTGGGAACCCACCAAAATTACTTAAAAATGACCTACCTGTAGGCTATAGGGTTTTTTACTCCTCGGTCATCAGCCTGGCACTTACGTGGTTAGTACTCAGCCCTCCTCCTTTCCGCGTTCTTTAGTTGGTTAACTTAGTTATTCTCATGCCAGGTGCATCCAGTTTTAACTCAAACGTTACTATGCATCAGAATCACCTAGCAGGCTTGTTGGAACACCTTGCTGGCCCTCACCCCCAGCGTTTCTGAGTCTGGGGGTCTGGAATAGGGCCTGAGAACTTGCATTTCTAACAGGTGCACAGGTGATACTGATGCTCCAGGCACCGCACTCTGAGGGCCACTGAAATCAGCAAAGCAAACGTTGCAGGGAGCTTGTTGCACCTTGAAACACTCGCTGCCTAGGACTCACCAGGCCATTTAGAAGGATTGACTCTTAAAGCCTTGAAACAGCAAACAGCTGAAAGTTAAGAAAGTGAGGGTGGGAGGCTGTTATTGATGGCTTGTGAATTTCTTTGTTTTCATTCCCTTTGTAATTTTGGAAGAACTCACACATCTGCACCTATGTCTGTCATTTTTTCTTAAACCTTTTATTCTGGAAAATGTCAAAATACACAAAAAGGCAGGGGGCATAATGAGCTTCCTTGTATTCAGCATCCAGCTTCAACAAGGATCAACTTACGGCCACTCTTGTTTCACTGCTACCCACACTGGGCTCTTCCGCGAGTCCCTCCTTGTTAGTAGTTCAGTATGCATCTCTTAAAGATAAGGGCTCTTTTTAAAAAATCACCGCAATCCTATTATCTCACTTTAAAAATAAACAGTAGTTCCTCAATATCATTAAAGAGTCAGTGTTTACATTTCCTCAGTGGTCTCAAATGCTGGTTTGTTTAAATCAACTTTCAAATAAGAGCCAGACAGTCATTTTGGTAGATCTTTTTGCGCTTCCCCACCCACCTTTTTCCCCTTATTTATTTGTTAGAGCAGCAGTTCATTTGTCCTGTAGAATTCACCACATTCTTTGCTGGGATTTCGCTGAATTCATCCCTGTGGTGTTGAACGTGTTGTACTGACCTAGCAGTTTAATCAAAAATCAAATTCGATTTTTTTTCCTTTTTCTGGTACCGCGTAGTGACGCTGTTTACTTGCATCACGAGGTGTGTAATGCCTGCTGTATTCTCATAGTCTCTTTCTCTGATGTTCAGCCTGGCAAGTTGGTTCGGGTATTGTCAGCCAGTTTTTATCTAATGTATCTTTGGGTTTAGCAAGTTTCGGGAGGAACAAAATACAGGCAAGTGTGCGGTGCATCATCTGATAATTTAACATCAGGTGAGTGTTTGCTACTCTACCGCACTGCTCTCACCCCAGGGTATTAGCTTTACCGCCTGTGATGTTTTGTTTAGTCAGCGAAGGCTTTATTCTTAACTTTAGATTCACAGTAGTATCCAGCCCTGTGATAGCTGCTTTCTTTGAGTGAAATAAACTTTCTTGGAGTTTATTTCAGGTGCAGTGGTCCAGAACCACCGTTCATTGCCATGATACATAGGCCTAAAATAGTGCTTTTGGGGGGCAGCGGGATGTAGCGGAAATCAGCAAGCTACAGTTTGAGTTACTGGCTACTGATACACACGCACACACACACACACACACGCACAGTTTAGGCAACATTCAGCTGTGTGGCTAAGACCAACCAATTTAATATCTTTATTTTCTGAATAAAGGTAAAAAGACCTATTCGGTCTACACCAAAAGCAGAAGACCAAGACATGTTTCCATGTAGAATTTGAGTTGGATGTTGATGTACAAATGTCGCATCATACTAAGGCGAAAGCCCTTGCTTTCACAATATAATAAAACATTTTTATTTCAGGAAGGAGCTCTAACGATTATCTAATCCAGTCCCTGTGGCCCTGAGAGAGGAAGGGACTTACATCCACAAGATCACACATTGAATTAATGTGCCCTGCTCTGCAGTGGCAACTCTGGAATGACCCCAAAGGTGCCTCCAGTAATTAACGCCTGTTTTTTCTTGGCAAGCAAAAGGCCACCCCCTTCTCCACGGGGACCAAAAAGGCCCTGGTACTTACTCAGAGCCCCCGCGGTCTAGCAGCAGAGGTTGGCCTCCTTTAGCCATCTGAACTTGACCCCTGCCATTGGAAGGGAGAGCCGTTTGGCAAGTGAGGTCCAGTGGTGTTGGCCTGAACATCTAAAGGCAGAATAACACTTTTTATAGTCCCTGAAAGCGTAGGAAGGTAAATTGGCATATCTTTGTCCTTCATCTCAAGATAGTTGGCAAGATCAGGTGCCATGTCACCAGGTCCCCTTCTCAACCAAGGCTGGAAAGAACTAGAGAGACAGGGTGATGTACTGTAGAGAGCACTGGACTCCACAGTCTGTACTTTTTGCTACTTTGTCCACTTTGCTGGGCCTTAGTCTCTTCATATGCAAAACGGGTGGAATGGACAGATTATGGTTTGAGCTTTTCTGTTTTGACCAAAACTCTGTGACCTCGAGTATATTGTTTAACCTTTCTGAAACAGTTTTCTCATGTATGGAGTTGGGGGACTGGACTAGCTGATTATGCTCTAACATTCTGGAGCTCCTTTATTACAGACACGCACGCGCACACACATGCATGCGTGGAGCAAGAAGTAAGGTACAGTGTTTTATAAACCAAGTGTTTGTAGCTCACGCTGCTCCTTTATTAATTCTCCTTTTTTGGCTCCAGGCTTCCTTATAACTGATATTCAGTTTAGAGATAAAAAATTAAAACTGCGAACATGGCTGTCAGCTAGAACATTTGTTTTTATTGTGATTTTTCAGGAAGAGTGTGAGAAATAATCTGCAAACCATGAAGAAAGGATGACGCATTTGTTGGGACTGGAGGAGGCCCAGTAAGTGGGTTCTCTCCTACATAAGTTTTGGGCTAAATTGTGAAATAAGACAAAGGAATAAGGCAAATGGAAGCCAAATAGAGCATCTTTATGACTGGTAAAGCCTGTATTGAATGGCTTGGCTTCTCTCTCTGGGTGAGGAGACTTCCTGACACTGAGCTCCAGATGGGAAAGACTCATCTTCCCAGCATCGTTGGAGGTGCAGAGCAGAAGGCGAGCGGCTCCCTCCCTGGGCTCTGCACATTCAGCTTCACATCCCCTCTTGCCAGTTACTTTGCCTCTTCTTGGATCAAGTGAGTGTGGGAGCAGGAGAAAGGCAGGGGTGTCACACCGGGGGGTGCCCTCGTGTGGAAGGAGACATCTGGCCGGAGTGGGCAAGAAGCGTTACCCCCAGTGGCATTCGTGTAGGAAGATGTGGCAGCAGTCTCTCCCAGTGGTCTTCCTTGGTAGCTTGGCAGGTGACATGATTTCTTTCCTTCTGTTAGCGGATCTGTATTTTCCTAGCACGGTGGATTTACGTTCCTAGGGAGCAAGGTTAGTGCAGGAAGCTGCCTAGGCTCGAGCAGCATCTGCCTTTACTGGACGCTTTCTTTGTGCCAGCCACTGTGTGGAACATTTTGGACTTGTGTGTTCTCATTTAATCCTCACTCTAAGGTGAGTAAATAGGTGCCGTTTATCCCCATTTTGCAGATGAGGAAACTGAGGCTTAGTGACATTAAACAGATGCCCAAGGATCACTAGTGTAAATTAAGAAAGTCGTGTCATTGTATTCCATTCTGACTCTGTATTACATGATTATGTTGTTCAGCTCTTTAAATCTGATATCGGGTGGCTCCAGGAAGGTAGCTGGAATAGCAGAGTGGTTAAGTGAAAACTCCAGCACCACGGCTAAGAAAAAGCAGTCAGGAGAGGTGGTCTGAGGTGATCACTAGTATCAGCCTCATGTGTGAGCAACTTATATTCACTTTAGAGATAAAAATGTAAACGTCGGGTAAGATACAGGTTGAGGTACAGACGCATCAGTACCTGCTTCCGCTTACTGATGGCATTGCTAGGTGCCAGGACCTGGGCCAGGTGTTTTACATGTACTGGTCTCTTTGAAACATCAGCATATGTGAAAGGGACTGGTGAGAGCTCACTGCAGCCTTTTACCAGCCATGTATCTGCCCTAAGCCTCCTGGGTGTGTATACACAGAACCTCCTGGGCTAAAACACTGTTCACTGTGTTCAACCAGAACCACTGCATTTTATCTTGGAAACGTCCCTAACGCAGAGGATGTTCCCGAGCCAAGGGAGGCGACCTGGGAGTTGGTGCCGGTGGCAGTGTTTCTTTCTAAGCCGCAATCCCAGGTGTGTTGCCTCCTCCTTTTTTTTTTTTTTTTTTTTTTGGGGGTACGCGGGCCTCTCACTGTTGTGGCCTCTCCCATTGCGGAGCACAGGCTCCGGATGCGCAGGCTCAGCGGCCATGGCTCACGGGCCCAGCCGCTCCGCGGCATGTGGGATCTTCCCGGACCGGGGCACGAACCCGTGTCCCCTGCATCGGCAGGCGGACTCTCAACCACTGTGCTACCAGGGGAACCCTTGCCTCCTTTTAATGATGTCATATTCTGTTCAAGTGTGTGAGATGAAGTTTTGTTCTGGTCTGGGTCCTGTTCAAGCTCCGTTTCAAAGGTATCATCAGTGTCCACGGTCAGGAGCTGAGCAAGCTCCCTTTCAAAGGCATCATCAGTGTCCATGGTCAGGAGCTGAGCTGCAGGGATTAGTAGATGCGTCACTTCCATCTTTACAGTGGGTGGAGGTCATTTAGAATTTAATGAGGTGAATAAACAAGACTGTACTTGCACATACATGTTCCAGGCTAAGTTTGGCCCTCCTCATTTAGAGGGAGGGAGTACAATTAATAGCAATTTTTTATGAGTCATATTTAAATTACCATGGTTTAAAAGTTTTGCCATTGTTAGCTGGAGTTTTTGTTTGTTTCTTTGTATGGTTTTAATAGAATTTTAGTGAGCTAACTTAATTTATGATCATTTGGCCTAACAACCTTGCTTTTTGTTTTCGTTTTATTGACGTATAGTTGATTTGCAGTGTTGTGTTTACTTGCTTTCTGTATAATTATAAGTAACATATGGTATATATTGCTGATTTTGCCCTCCCTTTAAAATAATGGTTTAACAATTGAAAAAAAAAAAAAAAAAAGGCATGTGCATTGGAAAAAGCCCAGGAGGAGACAGAACACAGAGTCAGTAGAGGGTGTCTTGGGTGTTGGAATTAGCCATTGGTGTTTTAGTCTTACATTTTCTGTATGTTACAAAATTTGCATCTGTGTGGATATTTTACAAATATGTCCATTGGTAAATGAAAATAGAGCAAAATATAGGGAAGAGAATTTTAAAGTCACCCCCGCCTCTCCAGTCAGATCACTGCCGCCGGCATTTCGGTGAATCGCACTTGTCATGTGTGGTCTGAACAGCGAAGATGCTTCGTTTCCCAGGCCCCTCGTGCAGTTTCTGACAGTCTGCCCTAGACAGCATTTTCACAGAATAACTGTCCTCCCCACAGTCGGAGCTCCGGCCGAGTCTCACAAGTCCGCCTCCTTCTCGGTGGCCCTTAGCAGGAACCTCATCAAGGAAACACTGTCCCCCTCACAGCTGGTCTTAGCCCCAAACTAGTACAATGTGTTCGCCAGGAAAGCGTCATCTACCCACTGTGCTGGCATCACGTGAAACTTGTTTATTTATAGTAAAGCTGAAATGCATAGGGAAACTGGGACAGTTTCTGCATTGGGCCCATTAAGAAAATTTTCTGTTGAGTGTGGGCAGAATTTAAACAGATGATTGCCTCATTTCCTTCAACAGGCATGAGCAACCCTATTGCCTGTTCAAGAAAGTTTTCAGAGAATTTTTTTTTTTGAGGAATATATGCTTTAGTGATGGAATCTATAAATAAAGTGACCCATTTTTAACTAGATTACCAGTGTGCTTTTCAGTTGGACTTTGTGGTTTAGCTAATGAAATCTTTCAGAGATGCTCCTCTGAACCTTCTGTCTAGTTATATCACTACTGTTCCTTTTATGACTTAATTGGCTTTGTGGTTTAATTCACTTCGTGACACATCCATCACCATGAAGTTTACACTGTTCACCCCTGTCTGGCCTAGTATTTTCTTGATGACTCCTGGGGTCAAGCAGAGGTTGAGAGGTGGTTTTGTGCTATTAAAAATAAGTGGTTATTTTGTATGGGCTAATCTGTCTTTTTTAATTAAAACAGTCCTTTTAATTTTAATTAATGCATTGAAGCTACTTCCCCCCTCTGATAATTTGCTGTTCCACAATACTATCAGATGAGCCTATAATAAGTTATTTCTTTCATTTGTAGAGAGTTAGATTTTATAAGGTCCTTTCATATTTATTCTATCATTTAATCATTCCCACATTCCCCTCCAAAAAACCCCACTATGGCAGATAATGTTATCCTCATTTTGCAGATGAGGAAACTGAGGCAAAGAAATTAAAGGGTGTGCCGAGTCATCACGGCTGGTAGGTGGTAGGACTGGGACTGTTCTACTGTGAAAACTGGACATTTGAGGTTGGTCACGTCTTCCATTTTTGTGGACGCAGCCATGCATGCACGGGGCAGCTCAGCTTCAGATTCACTAGTGTTAAAAGTCTACCTTTGAAGGAACCCAAATCTGTTCCTACTTGCTTCCTTTAGAGCCAAAGTCAGTTTGCCTTGAGTTTTCCCACTTTCCCCCCGTCGTGAATGAGGTGTCAGGAATGTCCACAAGCATCCAGTGTCCATGTTCCTGACTGTGCCACTGTCTACGTAGAGTGTCCCCGCGGGGCTTGCATAGTGAGAGCCGCAGCGCTAAGGCCCTCCTGGCTGAACCCCATCCCTCCCGGGGCCCGACTGCTCCTGTTGCCTCATCCCCTGAAGCAGGTACACACACACCTGTGCTTCAGCCCAGTTTCCGGCTCGTGCTCCTGTTCGGGTCTCACTGCGAGAGGCCAGGCTGGGCGTCATGTCACCCGACGTCTCCCTCATACTTTGCTGGCCACCACCCATGCTTCTGTCTGACTGCGCTGGGTCAGCACTTCCCTCTCACTTGCTAGCAACTCACCTGTGTATCAGGATGTATTCTGCTGAAATGATTTGTTTCCCTGTCTCTCTGTGCCCACCATTCTACCCTCCAAGACTGAATTTCTTCTAAGTAAGCACTGTATCCCAAAGAAGCCCTGTGGGTTTTTGGGGTTTTCTTTAAGATTTTTTTTTTTTTTGATGTGGACCATTTTTAAAGCCTTCATTGAATTTGTTACAATATTGGCTTCTGCTTTATGTTTTGGTTTTTTGGCCCCGAGGCATGTGGGATCTTACCAGCAATTGAACCCACACCCCCTGCATTGGAAGGCAAGGTTTTAACCACTGGACCACCAGGGAAGTCCCAGCCCTGTGTTTTTTTAAACAGTGGACACTCCTAGAATGGATAATCCCAGAGTTTACCACACCGTCAAAAACGTACTTGTTGAAAAAACTAAATCTGTTATTGAAAAGACTACAAAAATGACTTCTGAATTATCCAGGTTTGCGATTTCCTTCCTCTCTTCCTTCCCTTGTGCTAATGTTAAGAAATATACTTGACTACATAGCATTGTTTTATCAAAAGATCTTGTACTCAATGACTTTTTGCTTAATAGCCCACAATAATTTTTAAAAGGATATTTGTATCTTATACTGAAGGGTCAAATTATTTTATGTAGACAAACATGCAGCATCATAAATGTACGGCTTGATTTTAATCTGTTTGATTTACATTTTGTTTATTGGGTAGTTCATCCTTTGGGTTTGCCTATATTCACACTTCTCGTATGATCCTATCATGGACTTGGTTATTTTTGAGTTTGAGTTTGGACTTGAGAATCTATTTTTATAATCCAATTGGAGAACACACTCTAGTATCTTATATGTTGAATTGGGCAACTGAAAATCTTAGCTTGTGGAATATATTTTAAGTTTGGAGTAGAATTTTGAAGGTATGACTTGTAAAACTTATTAAGATAGGTAGTTATATGTATATAAAATATTTCTGTAATTATTAAAGGAGCTTGTGATAGTGTTATAAATTCTGGAATGTATTGCCAGGAGCAAATTGAGTTATGGATTTAAAATGTGAACATTTCCTAAATTAATTCTGTGTCAGGAGATGGAGACAACTTTTGAGAGAGGAAGCTACTCACTGAAGCTGTGCAAACGCTATTTCTCTCAAGTGTATTTTAATTTTGAAGTTAAAAAATGCATTTTATATATTTGGAATGGCAGCTTACTATAGTAGAAGGAGTAAGCATTTTGGAGCCAGAAACACCTGGTTTCAAGTCCAGCATCACCACTTAACTCCTTTGTGACTTTGGGCTAGTGTTCTTACTTCCCTGAGTCTTCTGGTTTCCTCGTCGACAAATTAGAGATGGAGGGATGCTCATCCCTGTTTCTCCTACCTCGCAAGTCTGTTAGATGATCAAGTGAGAGGTAGGGAGACATTTAAATTGTCAAGCACTATACACATGTGTATATATTTCTTTCTCATGGCGAAAAGGTTGGGTACTGGAAAGGAAAAGAAAATAAGAGAAAAACCAGAGGCAGGTGACAGATAAGATTTTTATGAGTTTTCATAGGACATCTAGACCCCTTTGAACCACTGGAGACAGGAGCAGACATCCCTGGTCTCTTTGGTGTGGCTTAGACCTGAGTCTGCTGGCCCATTGCTGTAGGTTGTACGTGCCATAGGTCAACAGCCCCCATTTTGGGACCCTCTGTTTTTTGCCACAGGATCAGAGAAAAATTTGTGACCTTCAGTTGGTTAAATACTATTTCCTGAGGGCACTCACTATATTCATTTATTCAAGGAATATGAAATTAAGCACCTAACTATGCAATAGTAATTGTTGTAGGTGCTGGGGACTAGAGCATTGGAAAAACACAAAATCCCTGTCTCTTCTCAGAGAGTATGTTTTATGGGGAGGCAGATCGAGCAAACAGATGTAAAGATAAGTTCAAGTAGTGATAACAGCCTTGAAGAAAGCAAACTAGGTGACCTTGGTAGAATGCAGGGGTTGGAGGGCTTAGTAGGGTCACCCAGGGAGGCTCTGAGGAAATGACCCTTGAGCTGCATCTGAGGTGTGAGAAGGAACAGCACGAGAAGAGCTGGCTGGGCCCCGGAGCTCCAGGCAGTGGGAGCATCTTGTGCAGAGGCTCTGAACTAGGGCGACTAGATGTGGTGAACTACGTTTCTTGTTTTGTTTGGCTCGGTGGTCTCTGCCCTGAAAGACTTAAATTTTTAATTGGAGGAGGAAAAGTACCATAGAGATAAAACGTAGAGATGGAGAAATAAATGTTAAGCTATATGGTTTGTGCATTATGAGTGCTAACAGATTATGTGGTTCATTGACATTTACTTCAAGGGTGTACCCTAAATATATGCATGAAATAGTCTCCCAGCTCCTCTCCTTTCCTTACTTCTGCTAATTTAATCTTGTGCAAAGAGCTGGGTTTGTTCCTCCTTGTACCTTGAGGTTACTGGCCTCCATCCCCTGGTCTTGAATGTAAAAAGTTTAAGCGGAGTTGAAGGACCAGCTTGGCTCAGACCTTTGACCAATTGATCACGTGACTCCTTGGGGGTTTTGTGCTAATGATAATGGATAAGGTTTTCTCTTTGCTTCCAAATGGATTTTGTGGCTTAAAAAAAAAGACATTTATCAAAAGCTAAAGGGATTGTCAATGTGGGGAGAGGGGCATCAAAGAAAAACCATTATCCAAATGACTGGTAGAAGGGAGTCACTTAGGATTTATAGTGGCTTGCATTAATGTAAGTCAACAGATCTCTGAGTGAGTGAATGACTTGGCTAAATAATACTTACAATAAAAGCTAATACACAGTAAGTGCTTGCTCTTTGCTAGATTCCCTGCAGTACTAAGGCTTTTCTATATCGAATTCTGAGTCCTCCCAAGAACTCCCAAGAAGGCTGCTATTATTGTTGCTGTTCTGGTGAGAAACCTAAGACTTAACTAGGTTAACCTTGTTGAAGGTCTCATAGTCATTCGGTGGCTGAATGGAACTTGGAACCAGGTTTTTCTGACCTCAGGGTCCTGATTAATCGTGACAAGTCATGGCTTCCCCTGATGGTGTTAGGACTGTAGGCAAAGGACCTTGCGGGAATGTTGTCTGGGAAGAAGTGATGAATATGAGTGAGGAGACCCATGTGAGTATGAGGAACCCAAATAGCCAATAAAGTGCTTTGGAATAGCTACAGGGGGGATGCTGGATGTGAAGTTCTCGGTACTGATCCCCGTGATACGTTTCCTAGGGTGTTGTCGGGGCCAGTGAGGCAGCTGATAGTGAAATCCATTTGCTTGGGGAGTTGCTCAAGGCTTGGAGTCACTCAGCGCTTACTGGCTAATTGTGACTTAAAACTGGTATAATTTGTCAGGTCTTTAGTTTCTCACTTACAAAATGGGGATACTTAGTTAATTGTTTAATTTTAAGAATGAATCCATCGTTATTAAGTGCCTACAATGTGGCAGGAATAGCGCTGTGGATAGAGCAACAAAACAGGCCAAGCAGTGTGCTCATTGAGCTTATCTTCTTTTTTAAAAAAATTTATTTTAGTGAAATATAGTTGATTTACAATGTTTTGTTAGTTTCTGGTGTGCAGTAAAGCAGTTCAGTTACACATGTATATAATAGTTTGCGAGCTTAGCTACTAAGGGGGCAGACAGTCAAGAAGTGAGCACGTGTACAGTTTGTTGGGTGGTGAGAGAGGCTATGAAGAAAAAAGAGGTGGTACGAGAGAGAATGAAAGGAGGTTGAGGAGCAGAGACAGAGCGAGCTGTGTAGATGCGGGCGGTGGGTGCAGGCCTGGCATGTTCTAGAAGCAAGGAGGTCATGTGACCAAGGAAGAAGTGGGAGGAGAGGCTGGAGGAGAGCCAGGTCATGTAGGATCCTGCAGCCAATGGAAGGACTTGGCCTTTTGCTCTGAATGAATAGGGAGCCTTTGGAGAATTTTGAGGATAGGCGACCTGGATTGACTTAATGGTTAGAAACGATCCATCTGGCCACTCTGGAAAACAGACTCTTGAGGGTACAGGGTAGGAAGAGGGAGCCCGGTTAGGAGACTGTAGTAGTTTAGGTGAGATTATCATCCATTTAGTGATGTACCCCCTGCACTGAACTGAAAACGTGCAAACATTTGAACAAGATGGAGATAAAAATAAGACCATCAGGTACAGCCACTGGAGTGGGCAGATGCTAGAAGCCCAGTGGTTGTGTGAATATAAATTGCACATCATGCTGCAAGGAGGGCTGAGGTGCGAAGGTTGCTTAGGCCCTGCCCCATCATTACAGCCTCTGCTAGACGTGATCAGATTGACTGATCCAAATCGTTTTTATTCTTATTCTTCTATTCTATTGGTGTTACTGATAGTATCAGTCTAAGAGCAGACTTAGAGAAGAAATTGTGGAGAGGGAATAATGTTCCTTTTTAGGGTGAATATGCCAGATTTCCCAATAGGACTCTTCCCCTGGAGATTAGATGTTTGTTTCTAGTTAGAACTGGAACAGAGAAATAATAATGCAAAGTTCTCTTTTCTGAACACTGCAAAAGGTTAATGTATATTCAGTTCGATCATAAGATCTAAGAACCATTTTCTTAGTTTAAAAAAAAAAATGGACTCTATCTTACACCAGTGGTTCTTAATGGGAGTGAGGGTGATCTTGCCCCCCTACCAGGGACATTTAGCAAAGCGTAGAGACTTTTTTTTTTGGTCCATAAACTTAAAAAAATATTAGTAGATTTTTTTAAAAAGAGCAGTTTTAGAGTTGCAGAAAATTGAGCTGTAAGTACACAGTTCCCGTAAACTCCATCACGACACACCACCCCCAGTTTCCCCTATTATTAACATCTTGCATCAGTGAGGTACCTTTATTATAGGTAATGAGCCAACAGTTAAAACATTATTAACTACAGTCCACAGTTTACATTAGAGTTCACTCTTTGTGTTGCACATTCTGTGGATTTTGACAAATGTCTGACATGTATCCCCTGTTACTGTTATTACATAGAATAGTTTCACTGCCCTAAAAATCCCCTGTGCTCCACCTACTCGTCCCTCCCTCCCTCTTCCCGAATCCTTGGCAACCACTGATCTTTTCACTTATCCCCATCATTTTGCCTTTTTCAGAATATCACGTATCAGTCGTTGGTATTGCGCGATGTGTAACCTTTTTTGATTGGCTTCTTTCACTTAGCAATGTGCCTTTAAGGCTCCTCCATGTCTTCTTCTGGCTTGGTCGCTCATTTCTTTTTGTTAGGGAGTGACATGCCATGGTCTGGATGCACCACAGTTTGTTCATCCATTCTCCTGATGAAGGACATCTTGGTTGCTTCTCTGGAGAAGTTTTTGATGGTCACCAATTGAGGGGAGAAGCCAGAGATGCTGCCAGACACCCTACAACACACAGGGCACCCCACAATAGAGAATTATCCAACTCAGATGGCAGTAGCGCTGAGGTTGAGAAGCCCTGCTCCGAATATATCCTAGATAGTCTCTAGAGGATGTCAGGCATACACATTTTGCTTTAGCGTGTACTTTGAGAACCTCAGCCCTACAGCAATCCCGGGAGCCACTTGTGTTGTAAATTCCATTTTGTGGATGAAGAAACAGGCTAAGAGATGTTAGTGCCTCTGGTCATTCTGCTGGTAAGTGGCTGAAGCCGGGATTCCGACCTGCAGCTTCTCAGTCCAAGTATGACACTGGCACCCCAGTGTATGGGGTATCATTGGAGTCTTCCTTCTATGTTATGTATGGGTTCTTCTGTTTTTAACCCAAATGCTCTTCCTTTGTTTCCTTGGTGACTTAAATTCAGTGAAAGTCCTTTGAGTGCATACTAGGCCACTCAATGTTGTAGAAGCAACAGAGGTGAAGAAGCCATGGCCTCTGGCCTCTGAGAAGTTTCTATATAGTTGTCTCTAGTCCCTCATTTTTTCATAGTTTTCTCCCCTTTGATGTGGTTGCCCCAGAGATAAAGGTACAGTGATACGTGTCCTCTGGTGACTCGGCGCTTCCTAGTCCCAGGTCCCCAACCCTTTTTTCTCCAGAGAACCATTGCTTAATGAAGGAATGAAACATTAGATCCCCTCTCCCCCTCCCTCCCCGCCACCAGCCCTCACGCCTGCCTCCCAGGTGGCGTCTGTCTCCGGGGCTTGGCGTCCATCTCTGCCCTTCTTCCTGTGGCCGTGAGTCTGGTCCCCCCCTCCCCTGGCAGATGGCAGCGGATCTGAATAAAGAAATTGGTTGTTCTTTTCAGTGCCCGGTAGAGGCCTGCCCTCTCCATCTGTTCTTCCTGTTTGCGTGAAGAACAGCTGGCAGTGTTGGTTTAAAAGCCAGCGTTTTTATTTGTTTGGGATTTTTGTCTCTTCATTTTTAGCATTTATCTTTCAACCGTGCAGATAGCTGTTCTTAGTGGCACATATTCTGTATCTGGGGAAAATGCGCCCCCTTCCGCACGCACCCTACACAGACACATATCCCACCCTACCCCATCTGGCCACTAGCAACCCTGGCTGGTTTCCATTATGTTTAACCGTTAGAGAATTTTCTTATCTAAGGTTGGTACAGCGTCCTTTTACTGGTTAAGGTGAAAAGGTATACGTGGTTTTTCAAATCTTTAGTGCGTGTATCAGTCTGTGAGTGCGTGCATGTCATACATCATGTTAGACCGCAGCCATGGCCAGGTTTTTTATTTACATGCCTTTCTCTCCTTTGGAATGTCAACTCCTGGAGCATGGAGGTTATTAGTCAGTATTTGAGTCCTTACAAGAAGCAGACGTATTGGGGTAATCTCTGCCTTCGTGGAGGTCACAGTCATCTTGCATCTCTGACCCAGACATCCTACTTCGGTGAATTTTATCCTATGTGCAGGCTTTGTTTAGAATCGCAAAAACAGAGACTTGCACAGGTCAGCTTTGGTGAAATCTATCAGTGGAATACAGTAAACAATACATCCGCATATCTCTTGATATGGAAAGATAGTCATGATATATTAAGTGGAAAATAGCAGGTTATAAAACAACACAGGAAGGAGGAGTTATCCCATTTTACCTATAAAGAAAAATTTGGAAAGATATACTAAAAGTTGAGCATTAGTCATCTCTGGATGCTGGAGTTTAAAGATGACTAATTTTTTCATAATGAACGTGTAATGCAGATTTAATCAAATAAAGAAACAGAGCGAGAAAAAACACCATTGTACAGATGCTTGTGCCCTGGAGGGAGGGACTCATGTAAATAGCAATGACCACTCAGTATAGCAGATGTTTTTGCTTGCATTCAACGACTCTGTATCCAGTGCCAGCTATGTGCTGGGCACTTTTATAGGAGCTCAGGCGGTAGCAGTGAACGCAGTAGACAAAAGGCCTTGCTTTCTTAGAGAAGCATTCTAAAACACAATTTATCATTCATTTCTGTTTAATAATGGAAATGTGTATAAAATACTACTGGATAATAGGGAAGGAGCAGCAATGTATGCGGATTAGAGTCACACTGGAATTTCCATTGTTGTGCAGAACACACTGTTTTGTTTGTGGGTGGAATAAAGGAAGGCGCCATGTTTGGTACACATATTGAAAGAACGAGGTTTCCTCCAAGACCAGGCATTGGTACAGTGTCATTCCATAGTTAGGAGGTGGAGGAAGGTAGCTTCATTAGTTATGCGAGCCGCTCATCATTAGGAGAGTCTGGATGAGATGTAAGTGACTATTTCTTGTCATGACGTGTTTATGCTGGTTCCCTGTACACTCGTCTGATCTAATGGGCTTTTTGGCATCACCTCCTCAGATGCATTGTAGGGAATGAATTTCTCCACTTAGAAGCCCCGTTATGGCTTTGTCAGGCAGGGTTTTGATTTAGTGACAGCACTATGTGCTTTCCAGACACAGGATGGCAAGGAGGGAGGGCCCCTGCCAGCCCTTAAGTGCAGGCAGCCCCCTTCTTAGAGATTATTCATCACTCTGACAGATGCTCTTCTGCTGAAGCCCCGGCCAGACGGGACATAAAGGATCAGATGGTGTCTCCCCTTCTCTATTTTGGCCAAAGGGCCAACCTACTGGTGGACTTTTATTTTAAGAATCCAGTTGTTTAGAAAGGGGATAGTAAAGCAGGGAAGGATGTTTTCCTTCTAGGAGTTACAGTGAGGCTTTTTGATAGAACAGTCGAGTTCGAGTTCCTTCAGCTTCATCATCTGTTCCAGAAATTGAGAACCCGCCATGCGAATCTGAGAAATGATATGAGTGTGGCCCTCTACCTCGTCTGCACATTAGAATCATGCTGGGAACTATGAAAAATCCCAGGCCACACCCCAGGCCAACTAAATCTGAGACTCCAGGGGACGGGTCTAGGTGGCAGGAGGTGAAAGCGCCCAGGGGATTCTGCGGTGCTGCCAAAGCTGAGCACCCCTGCAGTGTGGCCACTCCAGCCACACGGGGCAGAGTCCAACCTTCTAAAAGTCAGAAAAGATGGAAAAGTTAACATTAAATTTATTAAGATTAGAAAATAACGTAAGCATTTTATCCTTTCCTTTAAAAGGAGAAACATACAGTGGGGTGAGTTTACTCAGACGTCCTAACTTGGCTTGATTTTCAACTTCCACATTTAATTAAGGGTGAAGCCACGTCTGTTGTTTGCCTGTTTGCATGGCCTGATCACTGGGAAATTCTGGGAACTTGTAACCCTTTTGTAATGACTTCAGTGTTTGTGTGTGTGAATCTTTCTCTTCTTATTTGGCCAAGACACTGCATGTGTTACAGCTTGTTTGTTTCTCATTCTTTGTTTTGGCTAAATTGTTTTTCAAGGAACTGCCCAACTCCTCCTTCAGTTAACTTCCGTCTCCTATGGATGTGGCCCATTTCACAGTCCACCCTGTCCTTTGGTGGTTTTTTGCCCTGGAGGGAGGGACTCATGTAAATAGCAGTGACCACTCAGTATAGAAAATCTTTCAGCAAAGATTTGTATGAAAGCTATTTATACTGTTTGTTCCTTTGAAGCGCATCATTTCTGGTCTTGAAATGTAATGGGGTATTTTTGATTGATTGCTTTTAAAACTTATTTATTTATTTATTTTTGGCTGCGTCGGGTCTTTGTTGCTACGTGCGGGCTTTCTCTGGTTGAGGCGAGGGGGGGCTACTCTTCATTTCGGTGCATGGGCTTCTCATTGCGGTGGCTTCTCTTGTTGCGGAACATGGACTCTAGGTGCACGGGCTTCAGTAGTTGTGGCACGTGAGATCAGTAGTTGTGGCGCACGGGCTTAGTTGCTCCGCGGCATGTGGGTTCTTCCCGGACCAGGGCTCAAACCCGTGTCCCCTGCGTTGGCAGGTGGACTCTTAACCACTGCGCCACCAGAGAGGCCCGAAATGTAATGTTTTTAAATGTGCTTTTTAATAGGAGTTTGTTCTCCTCGTCTGAACTCTGTCGTTGCTGCTGCACTTGTTCCTGCTGATCTTGAACTTCTTCAGCTTTGCTCTGGGAAGTTCCTGCAGTTTCCACCTTCCTGATTACTATCTCTTTAAATCCTAAGTCGTTTTGCATTTCCCCCCACTCCTGAAGTGCAACATTTAATCTGCCTTTCTATCTTGTCAGAATTTGTGGGGAGTGCCAGCAGCCTCTATTTAAATAGTATAGTAACCAAACCCATACATCATTGTTTTCTAGCAATGTCCTGTCTGGATATGCATCTTTTAAAAAGAAGGAGGGGAGGGCATCATGCCAGACAGTGCTGGCACACCGCAGAGAGGGTAGTAGACATGATTTGTTAGTGGTGTCCGGTTACCAGCATCGCCGAGTTTATTTGTGACCTACTTTTACATCATCAACTCCCTATGCATACATGCAGCACTAAAACAACCTTCCTACTTCCAGCACGTCCAAACGCTGGAAATACAGCTAACGGTCTTTCAGTGTCCCTGGGCTCCGCGGAGTGTAGCCTGGGCGCATCTGCACACGGCACAGCACACAGCTTGCCCTTGCATGGTTCACAGCCTCTGCCGTTGCCACTTCCCTGGCTCGTATTCTCACCCAGCCTCTGGGCAGACGTGCAGAGGCGCAGACATCCCCTTTTGGACAGCCGGCCCGCCCTCCTGCCCCCCGCCTCCCTTCAGCCTCTCCTCTCCATTTAGCTTGCCCTCCTTCTCCACCTTCCACAGCCCACCGTTATGAGGCCGTTCATTTCGTCAACAGAGATTTTTGTTTGTTTGTTTCTGAAGTTCATACTGAGTGCCAGGCACTCTGCTAGGTGCTGGGATGCAGCTGATCGCAAGACAGCTGTGGTTCCTGCCCCCTTCACACCTGTAGTCTGGTGGAGGAGACGGACGAGTAAACAGGAATTCTCAGGGAAACGTTGTAAGTACTGTGATGGTGAGGAGGTGGGTGTTCCCGGAGTCCAGGGAAGGACCCACCTTGTCCACAGGGGCTCACAGGAGGCTTTCCAGAGAAGTGACCCCTCAGCTGGGGCCTGAAGAAGAGGGGTGGAAGGAAACCCACCGCTTTTGAGAAACCGTGTTTGTTATACCTGGAGCCTGATGGGAGAGAGGGTGGTGATGGGACTGGGAAGACAGCAGAGCCTGTCCCCAGACCAACAGAAAGGCTTTAGCTTTGCAGCAAGGGATTGGCGTGCTGTGATTTGCCTTTTAGAAGGGCCATTCCGACTGCAGCGAGTGGAGTGAGTGCAGGGAATGGATTGGAGGGGACGGGCATAAATGAAGGGTAACAAGTGTTTGTAGAGTGTTAGCGATGACCCAGTGAGAGCTGTTGGTGGCCCGGCTAGGAAGGGGAAAGGGGATGGAAAGGGCCGGAGAGAGAGACTCAAGCAATATTTAATGCATGGCTTCTTTCTGGGCACAAAAATGATGCCTGGCTCCTGAACATGAGGGCTTGCCCTGCCTGCCTGTTATCTTGGGTTTTCATCTGTGTTCTACGTCACGTTGAAAAGATGCTCATTAGCTTCCTGCTCATCAAGGCATCTTCATGGATGCAGCCGCTTTACAGGTTCCCTGCCCTTCTCTCGGTTTCTCAATCCTTGGGCTAAAGCACTGGGTTGCGTGTGCAGTAGCCATACTCGTCGACTAGCCTCTGTCATTTATTTAGAATCCTGGAGTCGAAGAATGTTAGAGTGGAATGAATCCTTGAAGCCCACCCCATCCCTCCGCCCGTCCCCAAACACAAGGTTTAGCAGCAAATATGTGCGTGGCGCTCAGAGAAGAGAAATGAGTTGCTCAAACTCCCAGAGAGAATTGGGGCCAGAACCCAGATGTCTCAGCTCCCAGTCAGCTGACTCTTCGGGTTAAACAACTGCCCCCCTGGCCGATTTATCTGCAAGAGTGTGTCGCTCTCCCCCTCCCGTGGCTCAGTGGGCTGAAATGTGTGACAGGTGAATAAATGAAGGCTGGTCTTGGGTGTGACCTTCTCTCAAGGCCGTGGGCTTCTCCGTAAAGAGCAGTGTGCATGTTGTCCTCTAGCACTGCCTTTCTTTTCGTTTTCACTCCTTGACCTCTTCATCTCTGACAGCAGGGAACTCAGATCCTGGATTCCCCTTTCTGAAGCCACGTGACGGGTGTCGGGAGCAGCAGGCCTCTGGGCTTCTCCAGGGTTTTACTGTGGTGAGAGGTGGTCCCGCTGCATTTCCGTAGCTTGCAGCCTGGGTTTGGGAGTCAGACTGGTTGGAATCCCAGCTCTGCCACTTGTCCACTGGGCAAGCTTCTCATTGGTGAAATAGGAGCAGTCATAGCTAACTAGTCAGGATGCAGATTTTAAAAGATAACAGATATGAAGAAATCCAGCACAGTGCCAGGCACATAGTTGACGCTCAATAAGTGGTAACTATGTCGGTACTCGATTATTGCTCTCTTGTCCCTTTACTGCATTTTCCCAAACCGTAATTTAACCAGCACACACCTGTTTACCACCAGTTGCTCTCGTATGCATTCCTTGGTGAGATTTCAGGAGGGTGGGGCTCTTTGTTTCCGCCCTCCCTGAACCACATCACTTAACCTTGAAAGCTACCAGACTGTAGAAACTAAGTAAAAACTGGTCTGGGAGGGGGCTCCAGCCTCAGTTGCAGGGGCCTAAAGCAGAGGGACAGATAGAGCACGTGTGGGAGCAGGTTTTCGCTAGTTCATTTCTTTTAAACTTTTTATATAGTCACCCTTCTGCTCTGAAGAGACACATGAATGATTACAAAGAAAGGGTAAAAAAAGAAGAAGAAATGGACTCAGTGGTACAGAGCCTTGACTCCTTCCTAGATGCAGGATTCAGCATGGCAGGTGGTTAATATTTGAGGCCAGCACAAGGAAATGCACTGTAGTACGTGGTCAGCTTCTAGCTTCTGCTCAGCAGAGTGACAACATGGGCTTCACAGAAGAAAAAAAAGAGGAAAGTGAGGTGGAGATACCAATTTAAATAATGCAGAGGATTCGAGCTAGAGTTTTTCCCTGGAGGGAGCACGAGAATGACACAACTGTTGAGCAAGGTGTTCCAGAGCTAAGGGTGACTGGAGAACAAAGACACCTGTTTTTCTTACAGAGACGCATCCCGATGCAAAATCTTCTTTATCTGGTATTCAACCAGATACATTTCCACTTAGGGAGAAGTGTCCTCCTCCAAGCGGGGGCTGTGCTTTGAGAAGGCAGTGCCCTGAGCAAGACCCCACATAGAAAAGGTCAGGTTTGGACAGGCCTGAGGTCCTTCTGAGAAGAGAGGAGCTGGAGGGATTCATGTCAGGCCAGCTCCCAGGAAACTCCGCTGGGCTGGGTTTGCGAGGTGAGCAGGGTGGCCCCATTGCTCATCACAGGAGAGCCCAGCAGTGCCTTTGATTGGTGGTGTATGGGGAGCTAAGAGGAAGGGCTTTGGGAGGCAAACATGGGACAGGAAAAAAAATTTTTTTTCTTTTTGATATAGCCCAGCTCCTAAACTTAATATATTTAACTTTGAAATGTAGCACAGCTGGGACCTGGTCCAGAAATATTCTTGAAATCTCCATGAAACCTAGTTAAAGGGTTGATTTAAAAAAAATTCTTCTTGTGCCACAGCTTCAGGATATTTTTAGGAACCTTCTGAAAACAGTGGCGGCGCAAATTATAGCCCAGCGTCAAGCCCACCTCATGCACGTCAGCCAGTTTGCAGTTTATTACGAAAGCTTTTTTGCTCCCAGGTTCAGGCCTTCCAGGGACCAGTCACAGTAATTAACAGCTACATCCATTGTGTGCTTACTTTTTGCCAGATGTTTTGTGTACATTATCTCATTTTAATCTCGCAGTGACTACAGGGCAAGTATTGTTGTTCCTGTTTTACAGCTGAGGAAGGTAAGGCTAAGGATTTTTGTGTAGCTTGTCCAGGGTCACACCTCTAGTATGTGCCAGAACTTAACAGAATCTAGTTCTGTCTGATACAGGAACCACTGCTCTTTCCACAGTGCTTCTTGGGTAATCATTATGGTACAGTCTTTGCAAAAAAAAAAAGTTACCACCAGGACTTTCCCATGGGGAGAAAATTTAGGACATTTTTAATATTCCCCTCCCTGTTATATGCTAGGCCCTTTCCACATTCCTGTAACTTGGCTGTGATCATCTTTTCGACTTCCAGATACGTTAACTTTAAAAAGAAGGCATCTCATCATCTTTTTAATGGCTTCCATTTTCTTCCAAGTTACACCAGAGAGTCACTTGTAATTTGTAATTGGACTGTGACTTCCAGTGGCTGCTGCAGTTGGCCTTTTGCTGACTTGACTTCTGTTCAAGTAATTCTCTCTTCTCATTAGCCAAGTAGGACATGGAACTCTTTTTTTTTTTTTTTCCCCGTGGTATGCGGGCCTCTCACTGTTGTGGTCTCTCCCCTTGCGGAGCACAGGCTCCGGACGCGCAGGCTCAGTGGCCATGGCTCACGGGCCCAGCCGCTCCGCGGCATGTGGGATCCTCCCGGACCGGGGCACGAACCCGTGTCCCCTGCATCGGCAGGCGGACTCTCAACCACTGCGCCACCAGGGAAGCCCGGCCAGCGTTTCTTTACGTGAATCGTTGCTCGTGTTGTCCCATTTCCTCATCTGCAACGTGTGGATATTAATACGTGCGTCGTGTGGTTATCGTGAGGGTCGGGAAGTGAGATAGTGACGTGCAGTGTGACCAGCAGAGTGCCCTGCACTCCCGCAGGGGCGCGAGTCTCGGTGGGGGGCGGGGCGAAGCCACGTCCTGTGCCTTTCTCAGCCCCTGGGCCACTGCCAGGCACAGACATGGTGCGCGTCCAGTAAATGCTGGTGAGCTGGCGGATGTTCCCCCTTCACTTACTGCACAGGTGTTCAGGCACCTGGCCCTCTGCCAGACATGGGGCATTTATGTCTCAGGAGATGCATGATCCTTTACCCCCCAAAAATTCCAAGGAAGGTGACCCAGTGGTGAGTGGTGGTCACGTGGGTGACCTCTGAGGCTGTGGAGTACACAGCTAATTTGGTGATCCCTGCCCAGCTCCGTGGCTGACTGTGCCGGGGTGGCAGGCGGGGTCCTTACTACTTCTGGCTCTGCTGTCAGAATTGGAGCTTTTGCTGTCGTCATAAAATGTCTTGTGGGTGGACCTAGAGTCTGTCATACAGAGTGAAGTAAGTCACAAAGAGGAAAACAAATACCATATGCTAACACATATATATGGAATCTAAAGAAAAAATGGTCATGAAGAACCTAGGGGCAAGACGGGAATAAAGGCACAGACCTACTAAAGAATGGACTTGAGGACACGGGGAGGGGGAAGGGTAAGCTGGGACGAGGTGAGAGAGTGGCATGGACATATATACACTACCAAACATAAAACAGATAGCTAGTGGGAAGCAGCCGTAGAGCACAGGGAGGTCTGCTCCGTGCTTTGTCACCGCCTAGAGGGGTGGGATAGGGAGGGTGGGAGGGAGGGAGACACAAGAGGGAAGAGATACGGGGATATATGTATACGTATAGCTGATTCACTTTGTTATAAAGCAGAAACTGACACACCATTGTAAAGCAATTATACACCGCTAAAGATGTTTAAAAAGAAAAAGATAATTGGAAAAAAAAAAAAAAAGTCTTGTGACCACACTGTGACTCAGGGGTGATTTAATGTGTCATGAGGCAGTTTGGTTTCAGGAAATGATGGTTTGCTGGAGCATAGGGATGGATGTTGGAAGTTGGGAAAGAGCCAGAAATTAAAGAGCTGGGTCACCGACTCCGCCCTTACCGGGTGAGGCGGCCACCCTTGATTTGAAAAGGTTTGGGGACCAGCGGCAACATCACCTGGGAGCTCCTTAGAGAGGCTGAATTCCACTCTAGACCTGTTGAGTCGGAGTTTGGATTTTAACAAGGTCTCCAGGTGCTTGGGTGCAACATGGGGAGCAGACTTCGGAAAAGAAAGGGCAGTTCTGTAGATGCCGAGCCTCGGAATGCAGAGGCTTGTTCTGGAGTCGCTGAGTGTCAGTCGTTGAGCAGGGCTACAGTCAGGGCCAATTTTCTCACTTTTTAGTACTTGCCAAGTATTTTAAGCAACAGAATTCCAGCCTAAGCTGCTAACTGCATAAATGTGGCATGATTACCGATGAAAACAATAGTGTCTTAGCGTTAAAAACCAGTTTATATACATCTGGTCCTCTGATCACACAGCATTCTCATGAGGTAGTCTCATCTCTGCCTTATAGATAATACAACTGAAAGCACAGAGAGATTGTGCAACATGCCCAGAGTCACACGGTAAAATCAGTAGCAGTATTTGAACTGTGGGCTTAAAACAATTTCAGAGCTTGCTTTTTTTTTTTTTTTTAAATCATCCAGTGTTCCCATAGTGAGGTAAAAGAAATCCTCCATCAGGGCCATTGCTTTGTATAAGTTCACTTATGCACACAGGGGGACATGAGACGATTGTAAGTGGAAAAGAATCTGGCCCAGGAATGGAACTCTGCAATAATCGACCTTTAGAAAGTTTCGCGGCTGTTCTGATTTAGAGCCTGGAATGGCAAGGCACCTTCCTCCTCCCCTTGGCTTACCATTCACCTCCAGCTCTTCTGTAAAGCCCAGCTAAGAGGTGCCCTGCTCTGTAGGACCTTCCCTCCAGTGGAGGACAGGTAGTTGGTTGCTCCGTTAAGTGTTTTATTCATGCTTCTGTTACAAAACTGATCACTGCATCTTAACTACTTGTCTTATTAGCCACCTACTCAGATAGCCTGTAAGCTCCTTGGCAATGAGGAAGGAGTCCTGTTCACCGTTGCAGCCCCAGAACCTGGCTTATTTTGGCCTTCCACTCCATACATGTTAAATGTATGAACGCACGTGTGCGTGATGTAGATTCGGCTTTTGTCCTCCCCACGCCACCATTGTCTGCTTTTCATGGATTTTTACATAGCATCCAGTGGGCTTGGAGGGTGGGAGGAGGAAGCATACGGGGGGAGAGAGAAAACTCCGATTTCTGGTTCGGCTCCTGTTCAGCAGCTTTTGGGACAGCGTTCTAAGGAAGTGAGGTGGGGGCTGTCTCACCTGGGCTTGAGGATGACCTGGTCCGGTACAGTGAGGAAACAGGCATGGACTGCAGCTGCGTGTGAACTGCTTGCACATTGTCTTCTCAGTGTCCCCTCGTAAGCAGTGGGGTGTAACAGGTGATTCTCGGAAGTCCAGGAGTTATCAGGCTTTTCCGCAGTTTGGAGAACCTTGACGTATAGTGGCTTGGGATCTAATGAATTAACTCACGTCTGAAAATGAATGTTATCTCCTGATAAGTAAATGGCGGCTCTGGCTGCTTTTTCAAGGAGTGGATGAAACGTATTCACTTGTTCACTCTACTGATTCACACCATTCATTTCTTTATTCCTTCACTCTCTCATTTGTCAAACTTACCTACCCCTTCTTCCCTCTTTCTGCTCCTTCCTCCCCTCATCTCTCTCCTCCCTGGGAGCCTGAGGGCAAGAGGAAGATAATCAGTAGTTTTGCTTTGTAGGTGTTGCCATCTCAACACCTTCCAGTTTTGTTTCTCCAGGACATCATGGGGAAGTGGCAGGAGGTGACTTTGTGCAGCCCTTTTCTCTCAATGAGGACAGTCAGCCCCGGAGTAGGGACGTGCGGAGACAGAGATGAGAGGGCAGAGGAACAGGAAACTGTTTGGCCGAGGTCTTAAGAAATGATTTTTTCTGAAATTAATCCCCTTGGAATATATACTCTAGCAATTATGTATTTCTGCCTCCAGAATTCTTCTTTGGGTGTCAATCCTGGTTTCATCTCTGAGTTTTTTCAACAGGAGAATTTGACTTCCACATTCTAAGAGTGCTCTGTAATGTTTCCATTTACATACCAGTTTGCCTTGTTGTTTGGCTAGAAGGGTGTGTGAATATATATACAAGAACCCGAGGTTCATTTTTAGTTGCAGCAGAAGCAGGCCCCAGGGAAAAAGTCAAGATAACTGGATTCCTGAAATGGTAACTGGGCAGCTCGTCTTTCTGTTCCTTAGCCTGCAGAGCAGCGCTTTGGTTTTAGAAGATAAGTTGCTCCTACTTGTGAAGGCCTTCTTTAGAATGATGCATTGAATGTGTCAAGAACCCTTATAATCCTCACCCCTTTACCCCAGGCCACATGTCATCCGCCTTGAAGCATATCAAAGCAAAGAGGGAAAAGTGTATTTGATAAGGCCCTAAAATTGGTCATTTCTGGTACAAGGAGAGGAAGGAGAAGTAACATCCTGTGTGTTCAAATGCAAGGTTTTGTGGTTCAAAGCACCTGCAAGGAAATGGTCCCAAGGCAAAACCAGCAAGGGGCTTGGGATTGATGGGGGCGGGGAGGGGGGTCGACATTTAGAAAGGCCTCATAAACATGACTGTAGCCTGGGAAGAAGGACCACCATTGGCATGAGGGATGGCTGGAAGGACTTAAGGGGTTCTTTTTTTTTTTGCGGTACGCGGGCTTCTCACTGTTGTGGCCTCTCCCGTTGCGGAGCACAGGCTCCGGACGCGCAGGCTCAGCGGCCATGGCTCATGGGCCCAGCTGCTCCGCGACATGTGGGATCTTCCCGACCGGGGCACGAACCCGTGTCCCCTGCATCGGCAGGCGGACCCTCAACCACTGCGCCACCAGGGAAGCCCTTCAGGGGTTCTTTATGAAGTCAGGTACACACCCCCGAGAGGACTAGGCTGCATGAGGGCGTCCCATAGCCCGGGCTTGGGTAAGCTCCTGTTTCCAAGAAGGTTTCCCCAGCTGTCCCACAAAATCCTACAAAACCTGGGAAGAAAGAGGAGCCTGGGATCTCTAGGTGAAGGTGGTTAATGCATATTTGTTCAGTTGATGTGCAGACCAGACTTCAGAATGTCACATTTCCTGATACGTAAGAGCTGGCTGAGCTCTGTAACTGCAGGGTTGCAGGTAGGACACTGCAGCTCCAGATAAAACATTTCCTGGTAAGCCTGGGCAGGGAGCTCATACCTGTCGGAGGGGCTCTGTATCCTCTTAAAAAACCTCCTTTTTATTAACAGCTGTTTCACCAGGGGGTGTTTTTCTACAGTGGCTGTTGTGAAAGAAGGGCATTACTCTGAGGGGTCAGTTCTGGGGAACTAAGTTTGAGGAATGGTGCTCTTGAAGTCAGATCCTACAACCAAAAAGGTTAGAAATGGATTAAAAGTCCCAACTTTAACAGAAGAAAAAGCCACAGACGAAAAGCCTCAAGTAGTTTCCAGCTTGGTGTATTTGCATCAATTAGCAGGAGAGCCATCTGGCACCGCTGATGGAGCCCTCTGTATGGCGGGAGTTCAGCAGAGAGGAGTTCCATGTAGTGTTGATGGAGGGGGACTGGAGCAGGTTTGAAAGCCGCGCTTGGGGATGCCTCTCTGCTTCTTGGTGCTTGCTAGACTGTGCAGAGCATTCCAGGGAGAGGGACCTGGGCAGGAGAAAGTCACCGCAGAGACCCGACGGGGCCACCTAGTGCCCATCTATGAATTTAGGGAAATGTCAGATCAATTTATGAAACCTTCTCTGGATCCCTCCTGTATGCTAGACTGAGTGCGAAGGACTCGGAGTACAAAGTTGATAAAACCAGCTGTGGCCCTATTGGCGTTTACTGTATTAAAGGGCACAAATAGCTAAGGATGCCCTGTAGACCATGTGACCATGGCCCTCGACGTAACCTAGCTCTGGTAGTTTGCACACCAACCTTGGGAGCTATGCCTTGTTCCTAGATCGCAAATGAGAAACTCAAGTGCTGAGGACTTGGGGGATTTGCCCATAGAGCTGGCCTTCAAGTCTCTGGTCCTCAGAGTTTATATCTCCATCTAACTGTTTCCCTTGGGCTGGAAAAATTAGCCTCCCCCCAAAATCAGTTGGCCTCCCTTCTCAAAGATAGATAGATCGATAGGTAGATAGATACATAGGTAGGTAGGTAGATAGATAGATAGATAAAGGACACTCAGTAGTATTCGTCAGAGGGTGTGACTGAATGAGTGGGTACATGGCGCCCTCTCTGCTGACACTCATTCTGTTTGTTCACGGTCTTGATAGTCTGAAATGACCTCACCAGCCCCATCTTATCTGTTATTCCCCAGCATCCTTCAGTGGCCCTTCCATCCCTCTATACTTTCATCCACCTCGCCAGTATTTTGCTGCAGGGCACTACGCCTCCAGGCCGGAACTGGACACAGATAGATGTATGGGGCCCAGTCCCTGGCCTCTAAGTGCTTATGCAATCCAGCTTGGTTCGATCAGAATCAAATAATTCTGCTTAACAGCTTCTGATTTCCCTCATGCCATGCTCATCCCTGTTTCTGTCTGGTTCCTTGGGGCCCCATTACCAGGAATGCACTCCCTGCCCTTCTCCGAGCGGCGCTCTTCAGGGGCTCCCTCTGGGCTGGCCTTCAAGGAAGTCTTCCCTCACATTGTGCTCTCTCCCCCTTTTACCTCCCTCAGCCCTTCTTCCTCTGTCACACATTCCTTTGGCACGAAGGTCTGTGCCCTCTTGAGCTGTGTCCTCAACTCCGTCAGTCTGTCTTATCTTGTTCATACACTGGTGCCAGGATTAACGTTCCCCGAGGGCACAGATTTTTGCTTCCGTGTTGTTTCGTAATGATGAGCACGTAGACATTAAGGTTGTTTGCTCATCTGTGCATTTGCTTAGATAGTTGGACAGGTTTTTAAGTTCAGGAAGTACGATGGATGCTCTCGACTTTATCGCCCGTCTCAGTCCTGGTGTAAATAGGAACGTGAAGGCAAGGGTGGCTGACCTGTCCTGAGCACTTGCCATGTACCAGACAGTGTTCTTAGCGCTCTGTGTGCTTTCACCCACTTAAGTTCTTACCCTCATTTTACGGAGGAGGGAACCGAAGCACATGGCGTTAAGTATCTTGCTCAAGCAGGATTAAAAATTCACGAATTCTGGCCTCCAGACACCATCAGTACATGAGAGAGTTACCTGCCATGACTCTCGGATTTTGTGAACGCTATTTTTTTTAAATATGAAACTAAGTGATGGGCTTAACCTGTGAATGGAAATAGAATCTCACCTACATGGTGAGATAAACATCAGCGAAATGAATGCCAGCTTTGTTTTTAGTTAATTGAGAATAACTTTGCCAGTCGTTTTGTAGCAGCTTTTGATTACCACCCCATTTTCACTCAACTATACCTCAGTTAAAAACAAAAACAACGTTTTCACCTCCTGGGTAGTGTCGTATGAGAGAGGTAGCATGCTGTACCTCAGGCGTCCTGGTTTCAGGAACCTGCTCTGCCCTATGGTACGTGAGACCTGGACCAAACTGCTGTGCTTCTCTGAGCCTGTTTTCCTCATCTGCAAAATCGAGATGGTAATCTGCCCGTCAGATTTCTTGTGAGTGTTGAGAGAGGTAACACACGTCGTCTCCTAGTTCCACACCTGGCACGTAGTAGGTCCTCAGAAATAAATGGTGGCTAAAAAGAACAGATTTTTTTGGAAACCTGTTGTTAGCAGGCAGTGATTTTCTAGTTTCCAGTAGTTAAGTGAGTTCATTATTACGTCTGTGCCTCTAAGGCCTTGGCCGCTTATTTTGTTTATTTGTAATCACCATTTGGAGGCTTGTTGGTACTTTTCTCAGCATGGGTAAAACACCTAACGTTACAGCAGAAACCAGAGGCAGCAAGCCTTCCACTGTGATCTGCGTAAAATAGAAAGTCTGGCTATTGCCTGTGGAACACAAAAACTGGTATCAGCTTTATCCAACTACATTTGAATGCCAGAGTGACACTGATCATGGATGCCTTCCCAGAGCTTTAGAAAAACAAAACCAACCTGTTTTGTTTGTTTTATTTTCCAAGGATGTCAAGGTTGCAGTTGGCTGGGTATTTTAGCTGCTATGCACAGGGTGACTCTCTCCGATTCAGTAATTAGAACAAAAAATGTTTTTAGAAGACGGCACTTGAATAGACAAATATGATTGTAATTACATTTTCCTTCATTTTATTTAGACCACCAAAAACGATTCTAGTGATAAGATCATTTTGTTTGAGCCAGTGTACACAAAATTCTCTTCATTCATGAAATACTGTGTTCACTAATGCTCACAGGCTGGCACGGAGCCATTTTTTTTTAAAAAAACTTAATGGTTCAAAACTCCTTGAGTAGTCCGTCTCCTTGTGTGTGTTTCTGGAAGTTCTATAAGGAAGGTGGGCTGTTCAGCGTCATTAATGGTATGTCCTAGTGTTTATTTTGCTAATCCTTTCCCTTCATGCTTCCTGTAGGAAAGTAAGTGTGGGTTGCCAAGCCCTCCTTTTCTTTTTGGTCTAGTGTTCCCTGAAGTAACTCCCTCCAGATCTTACAGTCAAGGGAGACTCAACTGTTAAGGAACCACTAGGACTGTCGTCATTAGACACCGGTCTTTACTTTCATGGGTCGTGAGTAGAGCGTGGGGTGGGAGGTTTCCCTGTTCCTCTTTCACAGGCATTAGGGCCAGTCTTTGTGGGCAGCCACCCACATATGGTAAGTGGGTAAAGGGAGTAGAAAGGAATGATCATTTTCAGTACCTCGTCGGAGATCACCTTTTCTTTATGGGGGGAGGGGATATCAGGAAAGATGCTTTATCCTTTGCAAAGCTGTCACGCACTGTTGGTGGTGCTGTGATACAACTGCATTGCTCTGTTACCCCTCCCTCCCAGGGGCTGCATCTTACGTCTCAGTCTTTGTGGGGTCACCATGGTTCATTGTCACTGGTTCCCAGACATAACCAAAGGAAGCCGTTGGTCTTGTCGGCCGGTGACACTTGCCTTCATAGATCCCAGCTATACCCTGGCTCGTCCCCTCCAGTTTATTGCTCTTCATAAAATACAGCTCCTCTTACCCTGCCTAACATCTCTCTTGGACTCCCCATCACCTTTACAGAGAATGTGGCTCCTGTTTTTGTCTTTCTGGCCTTCAGTTGAGCCTCACACCCTGTGGGCTGAATTACACTATAATCACTTGAATCTGATTATAGATATAGTTTTGGGGGACTGGCTAATTTTAGGATGTTTATTTGCCCAGTTTTCATTTTTCTATTCTCATTGCGCCAGTGTTTTGAGGTCTCGGATTATGATCACTAAATGTCTGAAATTTTTTTTAAGGCATTCTTTAGGACTCCCACAACTTTCGAGAAACACTGCACATTTGACTGGCCGCTGCAGTCCCTTTCTGGGGATGGGTCCTTTCCATGAGAACCTCTGCCCTTGGGGGTCAATGAACTGGGAGTTTAGGGACGATGTGACGGAGGCGAGTCTAACAGAACCCTCCCACTCACACGTTCAGTCCCACACGCGGTTGCTGTCGATATAGTCAGTGAAATAAATGTACGTCCCCTCGTGGGCTGTCCAGCTTAGAGTGCCCTGTGGTTTCTGGCGATTTCCTGCATCTAATGAGTCTCTGATTGCCTGTTCTGGAGCTCCTAATACAAATGTGCTCTTGAAAACTTTGCCTTTTGTCCAAACGTGGGTTTCTCCTGAGATGTGCCACCATTTTTCAGGCCTTTTGTCTTGTGGGAGTTGATCGTGGCTTTTCTGTTTATGCAGCTACTGGCAGTAATTCTCCTTTGCCCATCAAACCAGGTCTGAATTCCTCTGCCTGTTTTTAAGACCCCTACTGTCTGACTTTTCTTCCTCCTGTACCCAGTCTCACCTATGACTTTCTGTTCTTATCAGCCTAGTGTCTTCTTTCTGCTCCCAAACGCTGTTCCCACACCTCCTTACCTTTACCTGGTCTTCCTACTCCTCTCCAGCCACCTGCGTCCTGCCGTCCTTTAAAGCTCATCCCCGATCCCATGTTCTCTGCAAAGTGGTCCCTGAGATCCAGCCTGCCTGGACGTGGTCGTCCTCCCTTGCGCAGTAGTTACTGCAGAGCTCACAAACTAGTGGCCCACTTGCCACACGCAGCCCACAGATGTTTTGTGTTCCCACCAAATTTGACCTAGTTGCTGTCTTTTAAGTTTCAGGAAATTTCACGTAAATATTGGATTTTTGGCTTGTTTTGAAAAATCAGACAGTCTGATAACACTGAACCTCTCACAAACGGCAAAAGCCAACTAAAGTTAGTTACTTAGTGGCTGCCTTTCTTAAATGGCAAATGTTATTATTTTGCCTTGGTCATGCCCTGTCTCTGTTCAATTGACCAAGCTTGCTTCTCTTATTAACATTACTGTCTTGGCTCCAGTAAGCATTTGTATTTGTGATTCTTTGGTTTCCAGCCTGTATCATCCTCTACCCCATCCTCTTTATAATTTCAAATTGTTATTTGTGTGATTTTCATGAGAGTAGGATGTGCAGTCTCTTTTTCTTCCCAAATATAATTTCCCCAAGAGCGTCTGTACCCTGGGTAACTATTCTACCAAATCAATAATTGGTTTTGATATTTTAGCTTTAATGCCATGGTTGATGTACACATGACAGAACATTTTTTTCTTATTTAATCTACGCTACCTGGCATTAGCATCTGAAAGCCTCGATACGCTAATACTATCATAAACAGATTCCATGCAGCACATCTGAGCACCTCTGGGGCCAGAGCAAAGAGCCGTGGAGAGAGAGCCCCAGCTGAAAGGGAGAGTGCTGGAGAGAAAGGGAGGGATGTGTCTTTTTTTTTTTTGGCTTTAAGCCTTGGTTGCCTCATCAGCTTCCCCAGGAAGTTCTCTGGTCCAATTTAGATGTGTTCCTGTTGGATTTACTGAGTACTTCCTTTTCTCATCTTAAAGGGCTTTGCATACTTTATTTCATTTAATCACTGCAACAGCTTGTGAGGCAGCAGCTCTTATCCTGTTTAATAGATGTGGAAACTGAGGCAAGAAGTTAAGTGATAAATTTCCTAATAAGTGGTTTGAACCCAACTTTGTCTTGATTCCAAAATCGGATGCTTTAACTGCTCTTCTAACCCGGCCTTCCTGTAACATATCCCTCTGCCCTGATGGGATTGAGGCTGTGCTTTTGCTTTTCTATCTGTGGACTTCTTGAGGTCAGGGAATGTGTTTAGCTTATTTTTGTGTTCTTAGCACAAAGCAAGAACAGGCACTCAGGAAACGTTTGGTAAAGGGAGTATATGCGAATGCACTTCGCATATACTGATTTGTCCCTAGCTTATTTGTAGATCTTTTCTGCCTCTATGAATCCTCATGTGGTCCTTTTGGGGAGTAGGCTTTTTTCTCTTTGGGCAACCATTTGTATTGTAGAAAAGGGAAAGGCACTTAAAGTGTTTAGCCTTTCAGTTTGCCCAAAGGGGATCTTACTAAGTGTTCGTATAATTACATTCACAAGTCAGGATTGATGATGGATATCCATGCGGAGTACAGAAGGCACCAGTTTTATTGCGATGGATAGACCTTAAGCAGTTTCTGATGAGATTTTTTAAATGTTTTGATTCAGTTGTTTTTCAAATAGACTGATAATAAATAAGCCATTTTTCAAAAAGGAAGGATTAATATCAAATATAAATGAATTTGTAGTTTTGACTAAGATATCTAAAAATTATGGAATTCCCTGGTGGTCCAGTGGTAGAGAATCCGCCTTACAATGCAGGGGATGTGGGTTCAAACCCTGGTCAGGGAACTTAGATCCCACATGCCGTGGGGCAACTAAACCCGCGTGCCACAACTACTGAGCTCGTGCGCCTCAGCTAGAGCCCATGTGCCACAAACTAGAGCCCACGCGTTCTGGACCCCGCGCACGACGGCCACACAGCCCACGCGCCCTGGAGCGTGCGCGCCACAACTGGAGAGAAGCCTGCACGCCTCAACAAAAGATCCCGCATGCCTCAACAAAAGATCCCGCATGCCTCAACAAAGATCCCACGTGCCACAACTAAGACCCGTAGCAGCCAAAAAAATAAAATTAATTAATTAGTAACAAATCTTAAAAAAAATAAAAATTATGGAACCACAATATCTTATTGTTTCTGTTTCTCCTTTTTCCCTATTTGGTAAATTAAGTAAACAAATGATTATTTGCCAGATATATATATTATTGAATCTCTAAAAGACTCTGTAATTGTCGAGTCTTAGATACTTACTTTGAGGGTATGATCAAATCATATTGAATTATAGTTAAGCAATATCGCAAAGTGTAGAACATACATAAGATGCAGAGTCTCTTAGATGAGGATGAGCCGACGTGTGCCATGATTGTGTATCTTGATTCCTGGGTTCCCTACATATCATCATATAGATGTCTCAGAACAGAATAAATTAAGTTGCTTTTTAAAAAAAAACACTATATTTTTAAACTTCTGATACATCTTCCAGTCGGAAAAACTGAACCAATACATTGGTTGTAGATTCATGGTCCCCACCCTGAGATAGAAGCCCCTGTTCTCAGAAAGGTCTGGCATAATTAAGAAATCAGGGCTCCCCTGGTGGCACAGTGGTTAAGAATCCTCCTGCCAATGCAGGGGACACAGGTTCGAGCCCTGGCCCGGGAAGAACCCACATGCCGCGGAGCAGCTAAGCCCGTGCACCACAACTACTGAGCCTGCGCTCTAGAGCCCGTGAGCCACAACTGCGGAGCCCGCATGTCACAACTACTGAAGCCCATGTGCCTAGAGCCCATGCTCCACAACAAGAGAAGCCACCACAATGAGAAGCCCGCGCACCACAACGAAGAGTAGCCCCTGCTCACCGCAACTAGAGAAAACCCACGTACAGCAACAAACACCGAACAACCCAACACAGCTGTAAATCAATCACTCAATCAATCTATCTATCTGTCTTTAAGAAAAAGAAATCAAGAACAAAGCAAAGCCTCCCCCTGCCCCCGACCCCTGACCCATAGTAAATTTTCGAATTCAGTTAATAAGCATACGTCAATCTTTCTATGGGAAAAAAAACAACCCATAAACAATGATGGGATTGACCAATAAAGAGATGTGTAAAAACCTGAAGCAGGGAGAAAAGCCGTAAATGGTAGAGAAACGTTGTTTTTGTTGATCTGTAGATCTCTAAGACTGGTAGCTACCTTTTATTGAGTGGTGAGCTTACTTATTCCTTACAATGACCTTTTGAGATACATATGATTCCTGGTTTTACCAATGAGGTCACTGAGTCCATTGAGGTGAATTTACCTAGCTAGTGTCTTAGAGCCCCAGGTTGTCTGACCCAAAACCTCTGTTCTCTTCTCCCGTCCAACATTACCACCGA
>NW_020837985.1:6876224-6892190 GCF_003676395.1 Aethalodelphis obliquidens | reverse complement strand
TGTGTGTGTGTGTGTGTGTGTGTGTGTGTGTGTGTGTGTGTGTGTGTTAATTGTCCCTATTTGTGGGAGACCTGGACATCATGGTGTCCTTTGCAGAAGTCAGTTCCTGTCCCAACCTCAAGTCCTATGCAAAAGCCCTGTCCTATTCAGTTTGGGTTCTATAATAGAATACCATAGATTGGGTAGCTTAAACAACAAACATTTATTTCTTACAGTCTGGAGGCTGGGAAGTCCAACATCCCGGTGCCAGGATGGTTGAGTTGTGGTGAGAGCTCTCTTCCTGGCTTACAGATGGCTGCCTTCTTGCTGTGTCCTCACATGGCCGAGAGAGAATGAGAGAGAGAGAGAGAGAGAGCGAGCGAGCATTCTTTTGTCTTTTTACAAGGACATTAATCCTACTCATGAGAGTTCCACCTCCCAAAGCCCCTTACCTCTATATACCATCATATTGGGGCTTCAACATAGGAATTTTGGGAGACCACAAACATTCTGTCCATAGCAAGCACCCAGGAAGAAGCAAAAGGGACTCTTTCCTTAAAACTCTCTGTGAGACAATGGGATACAAGTGTCTTTGCTCAATGTCCTGTTTTCTCATTCCTGGAAAAGAAGGTGAGGAAGGTAAGGTCTGGCTGCCAATAGAGATTGGGTACCATCTGTATCTGATGCATTTGCATGCATATATGTTCCCCATTTATCCCTCATTCCAGCTCAGGGGAGTAAGTATTTTTCAAGCCTATTTAACAGCTAGAGAAATGAGGAGACATGAAATAAACCGTCTGAAGGCTCCCAGCTAGGAAGTGGTAGGAAATATGAATGGAGTGGGATAGGGCCATTTTTGGCCTGGTGATCCACTTGTGCAGGGAATGCAGCTTTCCTCCAGAACCTTGAATGCTGGCAGCTTCAGGAACATTCACAAGCAGCACCCTCGTCGTGGACATCACCCCTCTCTCCCAGGGCACCAGAAGCAGGTGCAGTGGTGAGGTGTCCTCAGCTGGCTTCACATCCAGCAGCGAGATAAGGGAACCTGCAAGCGGTGGAAGGACACAGAGATGTTGAGTGCAGTGGAGATAGACAGGCACGTTCAAGAGCCGTGGCAGGTACCTGCTGGGGTCTCTTAATCATAAATGGTGACATTGTAAATGGGGCTGAAGTACGGTGCAAGCGAGGAAGGCGGTAGAGTGAGCTACGAGCTGTTACTTCTCCCGCAGTCCCGTCTGTGCCCAGGGACGGGAAAGGCCTGGAAAAATCGGGGCTGTATTCATTTAGAGCCCCTACTATGTGCCAGACCCTACATTAAGCCCTCTCACATACGGTATTTGATTCCACCCTAGGCCATCATCGCAGAGGAGGAATTATAGCTCCCAATTTACAGATGCGGAAACTGTGACTCAGAGGAATCAGGTACCTAATCCAAGGTTAAGAAGCTATCGGGAGGCAGGGAGAGGAGGAAATGTTTATAGGTGCAGAGGACGGAGGTAGGGAGACAAGCTCTAGAGTCTTCTGCTCGGCAACACACACTCAAAGCCCTGGTTTAATGATGGTTTTCCTGAGTTAGGTGTGCTGTAGAAGTTCACACTCTATCTGTTTCGCTGGGGCAGTTGTGTGTGTGTGTGTGTGTGTGTGTGTGTGTGTGTGTGCGTGCGTGCGCGCACGCGCGCACATGTGTGTATATTTGGAGGGGGTAGGGATGGCTTTTGTATTCCTTTTTATGCTTGCTCTCCGTTGTGTTTGTCAACATTACACGGCTTGCACAGCATATGGCGGCTCCCCCATGGAGCAGCGCCCTTGAGCTGTCAGGGAATCTGCTCAGAGTTGCCTTGGTCGGTGGCAGGATTTTAAGCACAGTCCATAGGGACTTGCCCTGCATCCTGCATGAGCAGTGCTTCCTCTTTCAGAAGCAGCCAGCTCTTCTTCCCCGTCCTCCACTTACATTTCCAACTCTTTGGCATTGCATTCACCCCTTCAGTGCTTAGCTCTTCTGTGTCTTCAACCGTCGGGGGGATCTATTTTTGCCCACCTGCCGTCTCCCACATTCCTGAGACTGTGGCCATCACCATGGCTTTTGGGAGCACTGAAGTGGTGAAGGTGGCATTTAAGTTTGTGCCTCACAGATTGCAAAGTCTGAGTTGGCTCCCGTATACCAGGGTAGTTTAAACACTGACTTACTTGATTCAACGATACAACCAGTTAATTCAATCAGACAAGCTGACTTTTTGAGGTCAAACAGTTTATCATGATGTATTGAGTACTCGCCTTGTGCAGGCACTGTTCTAGGCAATGGGGAAATAACAGTTAATAAGATAGATAAGTTCCTTTTCTTATGGAGCTAACCCTCTGTTGCAGCTGAAAAGTAAATAAAGTACGTGGGATGGTTAATTTTATGTGTCGACGTAGCTAGGTCATGATACCCAGTGGTCAAATACTACTCTAGATGTTGCTGTGAAACTGTCTTTTAGATTTGCTTAACATTTAAGTAGTAGACGTTTAGTAAAGCAGTTTACCCTCTATTATGCGAGTGAGCCTCATCCAATCAGTTGAAGGCTTTAAGAGAAAAGAATGAGGTCTCACAAAGAAGGGGTTCTGCCGGATCACCTTCAGACTCCAGACTGCAACGTCAACCCTTTCCTGGGTCTCCAGCCTGGCTGCCTGCTCTGCAGATTTCAGACTTGCCAACCCCCATAATTGCTTGAGCCAATTTCATAAGATACCTCTCTCTTCTATCTATCTATCTATCTATCTATCTGTGATATACATCCTATTGGTTCTGTTTATCTGGAACAGTATGTGTGGGAGCTACTAACATGATATGAAAACAAATAAGGCAGAATTATGGGATGGAGAGTGAGTGATACTTTAGATACAGTGATAGAAAAGGAAAGGCCTTTTATTTTTTATTTTATATATATATTTAACATTGTTATTAGAGTATAATTGCTTTACAATGGTGTGTCAGTTTCTGCTTTATAACAAAGTGAATCAGTTATACATATACATATGTCCCCATATCTCTTCCCTCTTGTATCTCCCTCCCTCGCACCCTCCCTATCCCACCCCTCCAGGCGGTCACAAAGCACCGAGCTGATCTCCCTGTGCTATGGGGCTGCTTCCCACTAGCTATCTATTTTACGTTTGGTAGTGTATATATGTCCATGCCACTCTCTCTTTGTCCCAGCTTACCCTTTCCCCTCCCCGTGTCCTCAAGTCCATGCTCTAGTAGGTCTGCATCTTTATTCCTGTCTTGCCCCTAGGTTCTTCTGACCAATTTCCTTTTTCTTTTTGTTTTTTTTTAGATTCCATATGTATGTGTTAGCATACGGTATTTGTTTTTCTCTTTCTGACTTACTTCACTCTGTATGACAGACACTAGGTCCATCCACCTCACTACAAATAACTCAGTTTCGTTCCTTTTTATGGCTGAGTAATATTCCACTGTATATATGTGCCATATCTTCTTTATCCATTCATCTGTTGATAGACATTTCTCCAAAGAAGATATACAGATTGCCAACAAACACATGAAAGGATGCTTAACATCACTAATCATTAGAGAAATGCAAATCAAAACTACAATGAGATATCATCTCACACCGGTCAGAATGGTCATTGTCAAAAAATCTACAAACAATAAATGCTGGAGAGGGTGTGGAGAAAAGGGAACCAACCCTCTTGCACTGTTGGTGGGAATGTAAATTGATACAGCCACTATGGAGAACAGTACGGAGGTTCCTTAAAAAACTAAAAATAGAACTATCATAGGACCCAGCAATCCCACTACTGGGCATATGCCCTGAGAAAACCATAATTCAAAAAGAGTCATGTACCAAAATGTTCATCGCAGCTCTATTTACAATAGCCAGGACATGGAAGCAACCTAAGTGTCCATCAACAGGTGAAAAGGCCTTTTAGATGCAGTGGCATTTGAGCAGAGATCTGAAAGCAATAAGAATAAGCCCGTGAATATCTAGGAGACAGGATAGCAAGCCCAAATGCCTGAGTGGGTGTGTGTGCTTGGCGTGTCCAGGAAACAGCAAGTTGACGAGTGTGGCTGCAGGCAGCGTGAGCAAGGGGCCAGTGATTGGTGACAGGTGGTGTGGTCACGGAAACAGATTGTGTTAAAGGGCTTTGCTTCTTATTCTAAATGTGATGGGAAACCCTGGGAGAGGTCTGAACAAAGTGGTGACCTAATCTGACCTCCTTCTGGCTGCTTTGTGAAGAATAGACTACAGGGAAGAAAGGTGGAAGCAGAGAATCAGAGAGGAGGCTGCTGAGTACCAGGTGAGAGATTATGGTCTCTTGGACTAGAGCAGGGCTTCTCAGCCTCAGCACGACTGACATTTTGGGCTGAATAATTCTTTTACTGGGGCTGTCCTGTGCATTGTAGGATGTTTACCAGCATCCCTGGCCTCTGCTCACCGATGCCAGTAGTACCCCTGCCTCCCATTTGGGACAACCCAAAATGTCTCCGGACATTGCCAAATGTCACCTGAGTGCAAAATCTCCTCCAGTTGAGAACTACTGGACCAAGATGTTGGATTTGGAAGAGTCAGAAGGAGTTGGATTTAAGTAAACTAAACTAAACTAAACTAAACAATTCTTGTACTGATTGCTATTTTTACTTGAATTTTTAAAAATCTCAATTTAGAAATTTTTAAAATTATAGTAAAGAAAATCACCCATAAGTCATTACTTTGAGGCAGCATTGTACAGTGAATTAGGTGAATGATTTTTAAAATTTTCTCCATTTCTAGTACTGTTTTACTTGAAGTTATAATTTAAATGAATCTATTTTCAGACGGTAATAACAATCTTATAAAAATATTTAACTTATCTTTCCTAGTTCTCTCTCTCATTTCGTATTCATTTCCTCCCTCTGGTCTTTCTTTTTCTTTGTACATTTTCCTTTTTCCTACTCAAGCCCACTCTCTTCACCCTGTCCGCTCAGAAGATTCTATTTGGGGCCCTCAGTGATGCCACACACCTTCAGTTTGGTTCTGATTCAGGGCAATGAAGATAAAATGTGAATGGGCTTAGGAAATGGTCTTCCACTTTCATAAAAGAAAAAAAAAAGTAACACTGCTGCCAGGTCACCCAGAACAAGTTCCAGTTCCCAAGAGCCAGGGAAGAATTTTCAAAGTAAAAAAATCAATGGGTATGAAATTACACATTAGTCCAAGGGAGAGTTCTCTGTCCGTTTTTGCAGCGCACATCCATCTTGCTATAGTAATAGTGGCATAGACAATTTGCTGCAGTGAAGTTGATCTATAAGTGTTTTAATTAAAGTTCTGACAGCCGATTGAAGCCTTTTTTATTTTTTGGATGTATGGTATCAATCTTTTTCTGTCCCTGAATGACTGTGCCTGGGGAGTTGAATCTTTTAGGGAGGTGTAAGTTAATGTCCTAGATGCATTAACTGATCAGAAAGAAAGGGACATCCATGGTTTTCTTTTTATTTTAAGCTCCTCAAGCTCTAAGTTCCATAAAGGTACTTCTTAATAAATTTTTGTTGAACACAAGAGTTGATGAGGATTGCTCAGGGACAGTGATAGAGAAGGGGGTAAGATTTGAATTTAGTCGTCCTAGGTCTATTTGCTGGCTTTGTCTCTTATAAGCTGTATGCTCTTGGGCAAGATACCAACACCTTCAAGTTTCACTCTTCTCATTTGTGAATGGGGACAATCACTATCTAGCTTATAGGATTGCTTTGCATTTAGCACCGCTATCTCTGCCATTGTTCACTGGTGTTCTCAGGGTACACCATTCATGAACTTGGGGACATAATAGCCCTTCATCAACCCTGCTGGAATGATTTGACATAAAGGATAAAAACATATACCTTAGTGACCTAATCAAGAGTTTATCAAGAATTCTACATAAGCCATAGATTGTATATTATGAGGGCCAATTTTGACTTGGAAAATTCTTGGAATACCCATCTGTCCACTTGGCCTTCTCAGCCTCAATCATTGACAATTTTCCAATTTGTTCCAAGTGGGACCATGAGACTGACGTGGATACTGCATGCAGGTTTAGCCTCCCATCTTTCTCTTCTGCTAAATCTTGGACATGGCCGATTGTCACCTTTGCCTCCACCAAGAGTCATCTCCATTCCCCACTGGCCTTTGTGTGTAGCAGCCATGATGATTTCAATTTCCACCTTCTGGGAATGCATGGACCACATGATGCTCTTGTGCTCCGAGCAAACAAGCTACCGAAAGAATCAACTAGAGGGAGGAGAAGTGACTCTTTACTGGTCTGTAACCATCCACTCTGTCTCTCTTCTTTTACCTGGCTATGGCCTTGACTGAAGCATAACTTCCCATCCCCACTGAACTTTATATGTTTCTCTGTATACAACTGTCCTTTCTATGCTCCGAGAGGATGGCACAAAATCATACATGTGAATTGGCCAGGTAAACTGTAAAGCACTGCATGCTTCTAAGGCTACACAATTATTATTAACCTGTTGTCTGCTTCATGGCACTGTTCTCGGTGGGTGAGGGCACATGGGATGATGGGAAGGGTTTAGGCCAATCTAATCACAACAGGGAGAGTTGAAATCAAGATAAATAAATTAGATGCTTAAGGGAAAGATTGAGTTCTTATTATATGACAGATTTTATGTTAGGTACAAGGGATACAGAGAAACTAATCTCGGTACCTGTCCTTGAGGTGATCCAAGTGTAGAAGGGGAGATGCACACAACATACTTAATGAAAATACAACATGAACGAGGCTGTCCAAAGTGAGTAGCATAGTACCACAGAAGACCCAAGGGCAGAAGAATGGACTTTGCGCTAATGAGAGGCAGTGCATCCTAAGGCTTCCCAGAGGTGAGGTAAGAACATAAACATCCACTGAGGTGGGTGCTATCCTCTTTGGCTCACCAGAGTGTTCTCAGGACTGGAATAGTGCTTGGCACATACTAGGTACTCAAAAAAATTTTGTTGAATGAATAAATGACTGATTTTGAACTGTGAATTGGAAAAAAACAACACAGAAGTAACTGACTTGGGGTAAGGGGGGTATATTAGAACACGGCATTTCTGCCCTCTGTGTAGGACCTTAGACCTTTCTAGCACCTGCTAAGTGAGGACTCTTCCCCTCCCTGAGCAGGTGCACCTCTAGGCGGCTCTGTCCTCACTGCAAGGGGTAGGGTTTGATCCAAAGATTGTGCCAAATCTGGTTATATCAGTCAGTTCCAAACTCTTGATATCATTCCGTAGTTTGGGTTTCTGGAAGATTTTTGGAATTGAATTCTGACAAGGATTAAAGGAAGTAGGAAGAAGTTAACTACCTTTCCAGTATCACCAAGGACATAAGCTTGGCACCAACAAAAATCCCACATTCCTGATGTTTACTATAATTCGGACTCTTGCAAGCAAGTGGTTATACAATCCACGAGAGCCAAGCTGATGGTCAGCGCCCCGCTGAGCACTGGCTACATTTTTGGCTGTTAATATTAGAAGCAAAATTCAAATTGGTACTAAATAAATCTTTGTTGAATCAGTGAATATTGCTTATCTGCTGCTCCACAGTTTCAGATATTTTTGGTGAGAATGGAATAGTGAATGATAGTGCATTATTGCTGGACTCTGACATGTGTGCCGACAGGCGTGACTCTGGAATGAACTCTTCAGTGTGGGCAGTCTGGAGAGCTGACTTGAAGTCCAAAGTCTCCCAGGGTATGAATTTGGGCTGAACACTTCTGCTCGAGGAACCTAGATTGTCACTCTCTAAATAGGGATTCCTTCAGCCTCTGAGCTTCCATGATTCCACCATCATCAGTTCCATGTGCACGACTCTTGTCAAAGGCAATGAGATTTTCTGTTTTTAAGGGATGGAGGCATTCACATTCGTCTTTGAATCCCCAAATAATAGAAACCCAAATAATTAGAACTGGTCTAAATATTTCATTTTTATGCGTGGGAAAGTTCCAATATGGGAAGTGACTTGCCCAGGGTTATGGCGCAGGTTTGGATATGCCTAGAAGCCTGGGTTTCTGACCCTCAGTCCAAGATTCTCTAGGTTTTCACGGTGACAATAATCAATAATAGTGGCATTGTGTTGGAGGAGGTCAGACTGAGGTGCATGGAGGTCAATGACTTGTCTAAATGATGTATTGCTCTCTGTGACCTTGGATGAATTGATTGTGGGTCGTGGAGATCTATTGGCCTGGTTTTCCTATGGTCATTTTACTGTTTCTTATGAGACGAGTGCACCTTAAATGTTAGATGTGTGCCTATGGCATCCAGAGGACCAGGAATAACCAAACCACAGGCTTTTCAGGCTGAACTGGGTCTCCAGCAGCACATATGTTGTAGCCAGTGCCCACACCACTGCCAGATCTGACCCTGGCCAATCACACCCCGAATTCCCTTAGTTCTAATCTGGGGGAAAGCTGTGATTTAGGACAAGTGAAAGAAAGAAACGGCAGAGAAAATCAAAGACTTTCTTCCTCCTGGGGTTTGGGGAGAGTTGACATAAGATCCTTTGCTTGTCTTATGGTTGAGATAACTGGGCACATCACCCAGTCTATCTGAGAGCAACTGAAGTTAGAGTAATTTAGAGAACCCAAGGTAATTTTGGGCTTTGTCGATGTCCAATGTGGGACCTGGGTGGTTCTAGAGCACGTTCAAGGCTAACTGTGTATGTGCATTGGCTGTAATCCATTACAAAGTTCAGATCACTTAATACAGTGAATAGAGATGGAAACAAAGAAAGGGGTTTCATGAAATAAAGGAAATATTACTCCAGGAGTCTGTGCATACACATGTACAGTCTGTCAGCAGAGGGCTGGAAGGACCTGGGTTTTCAATCAATGGCTATGCTCACTTTATTTAACTCAATTCAACAAGTGACAGGCACAATAACGTATAATGAGAATATGGAGGAGGGAGAAATTCAATCTAGTTGGAAATAGCATTTTGGAAAGTCTTCTTAGAAGAGGAGAATTAGACTAGTTACTTGTAATGGTTAAGTATGTAGGCTATGGGTTAAAATACTTGACTTCTGAGTGACCTTGAAAACATAACCGACCTCAGTTTTTTTCTTGTCCATAAAATAAAAATCATGACAGTATCTACACCTAGGGTTGTGAGGATTAATAAATGAATCTGTTATATGCATAGTACAGTACTTTATATAGATCAAGTGCTCAATAAACGTTAGCCATGTTCAGTGTTGTTATTTTATCTCACACAATGGCTTTCAGAACAATTCTGCAACCTTGCTTGGCAGACTTCTTTCGGATGGGTAGATATACGCTGATTTTTAAGCTATTGTCTCTTAGCTCCAAGTCGACAATTCCATATTCTGCTGTGCGATGCTAGGGTTTGAAATCTGCAAATTCTATTTCTTCTTTGCTGTTGGCTCCCTGTTAGTTTCTCCCAATAGGGGCACTCGAGGTAAACCAGAAGGCAGGAGGAGAGAGTGGGGACTCGCTCCTTTCTGTTTGTTGCTGTTCCCCTCCATGCTATCCCAGCAATAGCCCTCCATCCCAGTAGTGCAGCTAATTCCAGTTTCCAGCTTCTTTCCACACTTCATAGTTTCATTGCATTCCTCAGAGAGTGCCTGGCAGCATTTCTTCCTTACGGGACTGAAATTGAGTTCTCCAGGGCTCTTCCTCCAAGCTCCTGAAGGGAAGAAGCAGCCAGGCAGTACCCCCTTTCCAGAGGGTCTGAGTTCTAGCTCCCTGCAGCCACTTCTCTGAGTTTCTGGCCTCCAATAACCCCAACGTCGTCCCACGAATCAGCTCTATTGTGGCTGCTTGCCACATTGTATTATCATTCCCATTTTTTATTTCTCAATCCTCCAATAACTTTGTAACTGACTGCCCATATTAATTTTCTCTGTTAAAGTCCGTTTTCCCAACTGGAGCCCGACTGATGCAGGGTGACAGCACACCTAGAAAGAACTGTGAATTCTCCCATTAAACAGGCCATGGTATCTTGCTGCTTTCTGGTCCTAGTCTATGAGCTCAATCTCTGCCATTCTTTCTTCCTTTTCCCCATAAAAAGTTTCTGCCATTTTTTTCAGCTGAAGCTTTTTCAAAGTTGATGAGCTAAGGCTCTTTAACATCTCAGATGGTTATGAAGGGTATTTCTTGTGCTAGATGGGCCTGATAGATCGGCCAGATAAAGCCGCTATCCTTTGGATGTTCTCATGATTGGTGTTGCTCAGTAAGTTGTTTTGAGCTTGGCCCCATATCTCAGCAAACTGGTCTTAGCTGTTCTTAATTTTCCCCTCTGTGAATTATATGCTTACGTAAATATAACATAGGACTCTTTCTGTTTTAAGTGACAAAAATCCAACTCGTTCTCCCTTAGTGAAAAGAGAGACTTTCTGACTTGAAAAGTTTAGGGCATCTGGTTCAGGCAGAGCTGGATCCAGGTGCTCCAAATGATATCTCCAGCAATCTGCGTCTCATAAACACACAGTAAACTGTGCAGGGAGAAGGATCTCTGACTGGCCGGACCTTGGCCTTGTTGCTGAGAGTATAGCAAGGGTGGCGCATCAAATGGAAATCAAGGTGGTATCTCTAGGGTAAAAAGGAAAAGATTTTGAGCAGCAAATGTCAACTACCACAGTATTGGTACAACTGGGTGTCAACACTGAGGCTTGGGGGATTTTTGCCTGTCGAGATGGAAGGCTTTACTCTCCCCATGGTGGTCACTGCTCCACACACCCCTGTGTCTTTAGGGCAAGCAGCCCTGATGCTGGATACAGGAACAAGTCCCTGAGATGACACACTTGCCTGTTCTTTCACTCTGCGAGGGGCTTTCTTGCCCTTTTTATTTCTCCTTCTGGGAAATAATATGGTGAACTGGCTGATAGCCTGAGCTCTGCAGCTACATAGCCTGGGGTTGAATCATGGCGCCATTCTTGTTAGTTCTTTGACTTTGGGCAAGTTACTCAACCTTTTTGCACATCCGGATAAGCAGGTGCATTTTCTTCAGCTGCATTTATTTCTTTATCTACTTTTCTTCGTAGATAGAAGAAAGGCACAATAGTGCCTTTCCCAAGAAGATCAAATGAAATAATAATTGTAAGGGCTCAAACAGTGCCAGACATATGGTAAAGGATTAACAGGTATTAGTTATCATGATTCTCACCCTACTGCGGAAATTCCTCCCGGAGAGCTTAAACCACTGGTGGGCCAGATTAATCTACGGGTTGCTTTACTAGATCCTTCCTCCTTCCTTCCTTAGCATCCTCCATACTTCGTCCCATTGGTCCTCTCGGGCACAAGGGCATTCTGGTTAAGCCTATGAGTTTGGAAGTCAGGCAACCCTGGGAATAAAGCCTGGAATTACCAGAAGTGATCAAAATACTAACCACGTCATGGATGTTGGCCCTAAGCACAGGGCAGCATCTTGGAGACCCTCTGATGGGTATTAAGACTGGATATTGATCACTGAGTTACTATGTCATTACTGGTTCAGGGCCAGGTGTACTGGCTTAGGGAACTAGGTGTGTGTGTATGCTGGGTTTATGTGCAGGAAACACTTAAGGGCTTGGGGTAGCTGCTATGGAAGAACCCCAATATTCTAACAATTGGCAGGGCTTTCTGTCCGTGCCTCTTGGTAATAAATCCTGACTGTACCACCTACTCATTCTTGCCCTATACAAGCGTCAGTTTTCACATTACATGGGTTACCATATAGTAAGAGCCCAATAATACTATTAGTATTGATAATACCTACTATTGTTAATGTATATTCCTCCGTTCCCTACCTCCAGTTTGTTCCAGCTTAGAGTTAAATCCTGTGTTTCCACTGAGATTTTGGTACAAGGTATCCTGATTTTTGCCTTAGGTGGAGACAATATTATTATCAGAAAATAATGATGGTAATTAATTCTTCAGAAATAGGTTATGCTCAGCTTATCAAATTTGGGCTTCATTCCTCCTCCAAGATCATGAACATGCATTGGTATTCAGATTCTTTTCTTCCCTCCACAGTCTCTGGCAGAGACTTTTTGCAAGGTTCAATCCAGGTCTGCATAACACTCTCAGATAAATCTCTGGCTTTGTCACACTGTCGAGCTGCTAATGAAGAGAGCAGGCAAGCATTGTAGCAGGGCTTTCTTTGGTCAGAGAGCCCTGATGGTGTGTCAGCATTATATAATTCACCCTCCTAGGGAATCCAAAAGAAAGATAAATTGTTTGGTTGGGAGAAATTAACCGCAGATTGATCCTATCTGTTTTAATTTAGCGCAGGATGGCTTAGACTACTCCAAAGGAGCAGATGGGCTATTGATCTGACAATAGGATAATCAGAGCATCAAAGCTGGGTCGGGGGAGACTTTGGAGCACTTGGGGCTTTGCCAGCATGGCCTTCTTGGAAGGAAAGCTAGCCCTTAATTGAGCAAACGCCTTTGCCTGCTAACAGGTCTTATTAGGGCAAGTACTCCCAAGGCTCAGACCTGGCACTGGCACGGAGCTCTCGTGTAAAGAGGCCACATCTTATGCCGGGTTTGCTGGCAGAGAGATCCAACTTGGCAGTGGAAGGGGGATAAACTGTCGGGGAGGGGATGTGAGGGAGGGATACCTCTGGGAGGGCACTGTGGAAAGATGGAGATAGAGACAGAGGAGAGCTGGAATTAGAATCAGCTGGTAGAACTCAGACTACAGGGTCCCTCTTTTTCTACCTTCCTTTTCTTTGCAGATGCTTCTGTGCCCCTTCCCCGGGTCTGTTTCATTTCTGCCTTGTCTCTGGGTTCACCCCTGCTCCCCTGCAGCTGCAATAATGCTGTGATTGGCCTGTGGGGACTGCAGTTACCCTGAGGAGCCAGGCCAGAGGTGTGTGCTGGGTCAGGGGCCCCAGGATGAGCAGGGTCACACTGTCCTGTGGTCCTGAAGCTCTGTTTGTGGCCTTCTCCTGCTGCATCAGGAAGCTCCCTGATGGGTCAGGCAGAGTTCTTGGGCTGCCACAGCGACTGCTATGTCAGGACAACCTGACACACGAGCCAGCTGAAGACCCAGCCAAGGCCTGAGTATCAAAGGGCAAATGGAGACATAGGGGCCCAGAGAAAGGGCAAATGATTCAACAAGTGACCCTTGGAGTAGAGTTTTGCGAGCTTCCTGTGCCCGACTGAGGAGACCCTGGATTTCCTTACTCTAGGGACCTCTTTAGGGTGTGGGGAAGATAGCAGGTCCTGGAGGGCTGTGATGATCAGCTCTGGGTGGCTGTCCATCTAGATTCTGGGGAAGCAGCAGTGGCCTCACTGGACTCATGAAAATTGCATCCTAGCAGGGAGAGGAGGCAATAGAAAAACACATATCAGGTATTGAGTGCTAGGAAGAGTTTTTTTTTTTTTAGATCCTAATATATATATATATATGAATATATATATTAGGATCTGAATGTCGAAATGAAACTTTAAAATTAAGCATTGATCACTGACTTTAGGTACCTTGTATCATTCTTATTCAAGGCCATTTGTATGGGTGGTTTGGTGAATTTGTCTTTTCTGTTTTTTAATTCAACTTTATAGATGGGAAAAAAAGAGACAAGAACAAGCCTATATACTCAGTTTGGATTTTTCATGTAGCAAAGCCCACTTTCCTTCTGTTTTCTGTGCATTTGAGGGAAAATAGGATTCTTTGATGCCTGAAATGATAATGATTTCTTTTTTCCATCTAAGAGATATATCAACTAAAGGAACAGCAAGATTCTTGCCATAGTGGAAAAATAATAAAGTATATTAATAGCTGAACAAATGGATCTTGCTGGGAAATATTTTAGACTTTCAGTGGTCTCATGGAGACAGAATATTCCTTAAACCTAAAAACTTTTTTTTTCCCTTCTTTTGGAGTTTTTAACAAAAAGACTAACACAGCTTTCAGTTAAAACTGCTGAACCATTTGAAGTTCAGCTGTTCAAACCCCAGTGTAACCAGAGGCCCTGAATGCACAGGACACCGAAGCCCACACGTTGGTGTCCTTTTGCTAAGAACCCTGGATTGACTGCCCTCTGCTTTCCCTCCTTTTCAAAACTGCTGTGCTCACTGGGCCTTGGCTCTCAATATGTGGCTGTAAAAGCAATGATTCTTATGCAAATATAGAGAGTGAAAGAGTGAAGACAGACTGTGTTTCTTCTAAGACGACTTAATAGTGAAGGGGATCTTCTACCTGATGCTTCCAAGATATTTAGTCTGAGGGAAAATATGGATCAAGCCCATTAGCAGCCACAGAACTTTGCGTGAGAGTTCCATGCGGGATGGGGTGATCTAGGGACAGCTTGGTCCAGGGGAAATACAGATTTTGGACTCAACAAGCCTGGTTTGAGCTCTGGCCCCAAACTGGCTACCTGTGTGACTTTGAGCTGTCTGACCTTGGACAGGCTATTAGTCAAGGTGTCCTGAGGAAGAGAACCAGTAAGATATATATCCTATCAAGAAAAGTTCTACGATTGGCTGTCTGCAAGCTGGAGGTCCAGGAAGGTGGGTGGTGTAATTCAGCCCAAGTCTGAAGGTCTGAGAATCATGGGAGCCTATGGTGTAAGTCTGTCTGAGGGCAGGAGAAGATCGATGTTCCAGCTCAAGTAGTCAGACAGAAAAGGTCAAATTCTCCATTCCTCTGCCTTTTTGTTCGATTCAGGCCCTCAAAGGATTGGAGGATGCCCACCCACACTGGGGAGGGCAGTCTGCTTCACTCTACCTATTCAAATGCTGATCTCATCCAGAAACACCTTCACGGACACACCCAGATATCATGCTCAGGCAGATACATTGAGGTACCCTGTGAACCAGTCTGGCCGACACATAAAAAGAACCATCACAGACAGTTGCCTAAACTTTCTTACCTGCAGTTCCCCTACCTTTAGCAAGGAAAGTAATAATATCTCTTGTGATGGTTAAGAAGATTAATGAGTTCACATATTTAAAACATGTAACAGTGCCTAGCACACGGTAAGCATAACATGATAAAAAAGTTGGTGATGTTACCTCTTCCCTTCCAGTTTTTATAATGTAATATTAAAACGTCTTTCAGGGCTTCCCTGGTGGCGTAGTGGTTGAGAGTCCGCCTGCTGATGCAGGGGACGCGGGTTCGTGCCCCGGTCCGGGAAGATCCCACATGCCGCGGAGCGGCTGGGCCCGTGAGCCATGGCCGCTGAGCCTGCGCATCTGGAGCCTGTGCTCCGCAACGGGAGAGGCCACAGCAGGGAGAGGCCCGCGTACCGCAAAAAAAAAAAAAAAAGTCTTTCAAAAAAAAAAGTTAGTTATGACTCATTCTGGATCTCAGTTTTCTGACTCATGGAATGAAGTTATTATTATGCAGTTCAGGTTGTTTTAATGTCATGAAATAGTGCAGTGTTTTGTAAACAGTAATGTACTAAGCAAATGGAACCTAATTTAGCCCATGTAATTCTTTTGAGTTTAAACTTTCCCATTTAGAAAATCTGATTTTTTTCACTAATTTAATCCCTATTCAGTGAATTAAAAGAAAAATAACCTTTAAATAGGCCCTGATCTATTTTAACATTTGTTACTGGTGGTTGGCGTTGAGAGACTTCAGGATTTTCATTAAAAATATTATGCAAAAATCAATACAATGCATTAAAACAATTATGAAAAATATGACAAATGAGCAAAACAGCCCATTATTTATCAGTAGACCTGATGGCTGTGGGAGCCTCACTTGGAACACTTAGAGATAGACTTCAGGAATAATTCAGTGCAATCTAATCTAATTCATTGGAATTATTCACTGAGTATCTTCTACTAAATAACAGCTACTGCACTGGAAGAGGAAGGTTAACATTTAAATTTCTCTGCCTTCGAGGAATTCTGAGTCTAAGAGGGAGATGTGAAGCTATAATACAAGACAGAATATGAGGTGGCCTAAATTTTCTGTGACTTCGGAGAAGAAAGCTATTCCATTAAGTGAGTGGGAAGAGAATCGCAGGTTTCTAAAAGTCAGAGGAGAACTTAAAAGGTGAACTAATCTAATCTTTTGTGCAATTA